>NW_027418135.1:0-268503 GCF_009905375.1 Apium graveolens
ACCTTATAAAAGTCACTTTCCACCATATATACAACAATTTATATGTTAACATCATATACATCCAATTTCACATCCTTTACCGCCTATAATGCCACTTTCATACAAGTTAATATTTTACGACATTTGGCTTTAATCAACCATGTAAGTAACTTTTCACCATATTAGAGTCACTTTCCACCTTATAGAGTCATTTGTCACCATATATTGATACAATTAACATGTTAACATCATGTACATGCAATTAGACATTCTTTAACACCTCTTGGTACCTATTTCCTACAAGTCTTTTGGCCACATTTGGCACATGTCAATCATGTAAGTGACTTCTCACCATATATAGTCAATTTGCCATTATAAGAGTCACTTGCCATTATAATATCGTACAATACATGTAACATCATGTACATGCAATAGATAGCCTTTTACAACCTCTTAGTGCAACATTCATTCAAGTCAATTTTGATCCCATTTTGGTTCTAATTAACCATGTAAGTCACTTTTCACCATGTTAGAGACATTGGCAACCTAAATGAGTCACTTTCCCCATATATTGATACAATTACATGTTAACATCATGTACATGCATTAACATCCTTTAACCACATTTTGGTACCCTTTCCTAAAAGTCAATTTTGGACCACATTTTGGCTCTATCAATCATGTAAGTGACTTATCACCATATTAGAGTCACTTTGCACCTTATAGAGTCACTTGCCATCATATATTGGTACATTAACATTTAACATCATGTACATGTAATTAGAAATTCTTTTACCACCTCTTATGCCACTTCATACATGTCAATTTTGTCCACATTTTGGTTCTAATTAACCATGTAAGTCATTTTCACCATATTAGATTCATTTTGCATCCTATATGAGTCACTTTCCACCATATATTTGTACAATTAACATGTTAACATCATATACATCTAAATTGACATCCTTTTACCACCTCTTAATTCCAATTTCATACATGTCAATTTTGTTCCACATTTTGGTTCTAATCAACTATGTAATCACTTTTCACCATATTAGAGTCACTTGCACCTTATAAGAGTCACTTTCCACCATATATACAACAATTATATGTTAACATCATATACATCCAATTTCACATCCTTTTACCGCCTATTAATGCCACTTTCATACAAGTTAATATTTTACCACATTTGGCTTTAATCAACCATGTAAGTCACTTTTCACCATATTAGTCACTTTCCACCCCTATAAGATCATTTGCCACCATATATTGAACAATTCCTACAAGTCAATTTTGGACGACATGTAAGTGACTTATCACCATATTAGAGTCACTTTGCACCTTAAAAGTCACTTGCCATCATATATTGGTACAATTACATGTTAATATCATATATATCCGATTAATAATCCTTTTACCACCTCTCAGTGCCACATTCATACATCAATTTTGGTCCACATTTTGGTTCTAATTAACCATGTAAGTCACTTTTCACCATATTAGATTCATTTTACAGCCTATATGAGTCACTTTCCACCATATATTTATACAATTAACATTTTAACATCATATACATCTGAATTGACATCCTTTTACCACCTCTTAATTCCACTTTCATACAGGTCAATTTTGTTCCATATTTTCGTTCTAATCAACCATGTAAGTCACTTTTCACCATATTAGAGTCACTTTGCACCCTATATGAGTCACTTTCCACCATATATACAACAATTATATGTTAGCATCATATAACCAATTTCACATCCTTTTACCGCCTATTAATGCCACTATCATACAAGTTAATTTTTACCACATTTTGGCTCTAATCAACCATGTAAGTCACTTTTCTCCATATTAGAGTCACTTTGCACCCTATAAGAGTCACTTTCCCCATATATTGATACAATTAACATGTTAACATCATGCACATGCAATTAAACATCCTTTAACCACATTTTGGTACCCTTTCCTAAAAGTCAATTTTGGACCACATTTTGGCTCTAATCAATCATGTAAGTGACTTATCACCATATTAGAGTCACTTTGCACCTTATAAGAGTCACTTGCCATCATATATTGGTACAATTAACATGTTAACATCATGTACATGTAATTAGAAATCCTTTTACCACCTCTTAGTGCCACATTCATACATGTCAATTTTGGTCCACATTTTGGTTCTAATTAACCATGTAAGTCACTTTTCACCATATTAGATTCATTTTACAGCCTATATGAGTCACTTTCCACCATATATTTATACAATTAACATTTTAACATCATATACATCTGAATTGACATCCTTTTACCACCTCTTAATTCCACTTTCATACAGGTCAATTTTGTTCCATATTTTCGTTCTAATCAACCATGTAAGTCACTTTTCACCATATTAGAGTCACTTTGCACCCTATATGAGTCACTTTCCACCATATATACAACAATTAATATGTTAGCATCATATACATCCAATTTCACATCCTTTTACCGCCTATTAATGCCACTTTCATACAAGTTAATTTTGTACCACATTTTGGCTCTAATCAACCATGTAAGTCACTTTCTCCATATTAGAGTCACTTTGCACCCTATAAGAGTCACTTTCCCCATATATTGATACAATTAACATGTTAACATCATGCACATGCAATTAAACATCCTTTAACCACATTTTGGTACCCTTTCCTAAAAGTCAATTTTGGACCACATTTTGGCTCTAATCAATCATGTAAGTGACTTATCACCATATTAGAGTCACTTTGCACCTTATAAGAGTCACTTGCCATCATATATTGGTACAATTAACATGTTAACATCATGTACATGTAATTAGAAATCCTTTTACCACCTCTTAGTGCCACATTCATACATGTCAATTTTGGTCCACATTTTGGTTCTAATTAACCATGTAAGTCACTTTTCACCATATTATATTCATTTTGCATCCTATATGAGTCACTTTCCACCATATATTTATGCAATTAACATGTTAACATCATATACATCTAAATTGACATCCTTTTACCACCTTTTAATTCCACTTTCATACATGTCAATTTTGTTCCACATTTTGGTTCTAATCAACCATGTAAGTCACTTTTCACCATATTAGAGTCACTTTGCACCTTATAAGAGTCACTTTCCACCATATATACAACAATTTATATGTTAACATCATATACATCCAATGTCACATCCTTTTACCGCCTATTAATGCCACTTTCATACAAGTTAATATTTTACAACATTTTGGCTTTAATCAACCATGTAAGTCACTTTTCACCATATTAGAGTCACTTTCCACCCTATAAGAGTCATTTGCCACCATATATTGATACAATTAACATGTTAACATCATGTACATGCAATTAGACATTCTTTAACCACCTCTTGGTACCCTATTTCCTACAAGTCAATTTTGGGCCACATTTTGGCACGTATCAATCATGTAAGTGACTTATCACCATATTATAGTCAATTTGCACCTTATAAGAGTCACTTGCCATCATATATCGGTACAAATAACATGATAACATCATGTACATGCAATTAGATATCCTTTTACAACCTCTTAGTGCAACATTCATTCAAGTCAATTTGATCCACATTTTGGTTCTAATTAACCATGTAAGTCACTTTTCACCAATGTTAGAGATATTTTGCACCCTAAATGAGTCACTTTCCCCACATATTGATACAATTAACATGTTAACATCATGCACATGCAATTAAACATCCTTTAACCACATTTTGGTACCCTTTCCTAAAAGTCAATTTTGGACCACATTTTGGCTCTAATCAATCATGTAAGTGACTTATCACCATATTAGAGTCAGTTTGCACCTTATAAGAGTCACTTGTCATCATATATTAGTACAATTAACATGTTAACATCATGTACATGTAATTAGAAATCCTTTTACCACCTCTTAGTGCCACATTCATACATGTCAATTTTGGTCCACATTTTGGTTCTAATTAACCATGTAAGTCACTTTTCACCATATAAGATTCATTTTGCATCCTATTTGAGTCACTTTCCACCATATATTTATACAATTAACATGTTAACATCATATACATATAAATTGACATCCTTTTACCACCTCTTAATTCCACTTTCATACATGTCAATTTTGTTCCACATTTTGGTTCTAATCAACCATGTAAGTCACTTTTCACTATATTAGAGTCACTTTTCACCTTATAAGAGTAACTTTCCACCATATATACAACAATTTATATGTTAATATCATATACATCAAATTTCACATCCTTTTACCGCCTATTAATGCCACTTTCATACAAGTTAATATTTACCACATTTTGGCTTTAATCAACCATGTAAGTCACTTTTCACCATATTAGAGTCACTTTCCACCCTATAAGAGTCATTTGCCACAATATATTGATACAATTAACACGTTAACATCATGTACATGCAATTAGACATTCTTTAACCACCTCTTGGTACCCTATTTCCTACAAGTCAATTTGGGCCACATTTTGGCACATATCAATCATGTAAGTGACTTCTCACCATATTATAGTCAATTTGCACCTTATAAGAGTCAATTGCCATCATATATCGGTACAAATAACATGATAAAATCATGTACATGCAATTAGATATCCTATTACAACCTCTTAGTGCAACATTCATTCAAGTCAATTTTGATCCACATTTTGGTTCTAATTAACCAAGTAACTCACTTTTCACCATGTTAGAGACATTTTGCACCCTAAATGAGTCACTTTCCACAATCTATATGTATAATTAACATGTTAACATCATATAAATTCAATTTGACATCCTTTTACCACCTATTAGTTCCACTTTCATACAGGTCAATTTTGTTCCACATTTTGGTTCTAATCAACCATGTAAGTCACTTTTCACCATATTAGAGTCACTTTACACCCTATAAGAGTCACTTTCCACAATATATACAACAATTAACATGTTAACATCATATACATCCAATTTGACATCCTTTTACCACCTATTAATGCCACTTTCATACAAGTTAATTTTATTCCACATTTTGGCTCTAATCAACCATGTAAGTCACTTTTCACCATATTAGAGTCACTTTGCACCCTATAAGAGTCACTTTCCCCATATATTGATACAATTAACATGTTAACATCATGTACATGCAATTAAACATCCTTTAACCACCTTTTGGTACCCTTTCCTACAAGTCAATTTTGGACCACATTTTGGCTCTAATCAATCATATAAGTGACTTATCACCATATTAGAGTCACTTTGCACCTTATAAGAGTCACTTGCCATCATATATTGGTACAATTAACATGTTAACATCATATATATCCGATTAATAATCCTTTTACCACCTCTCAGTGCCACATTCATACAAGTCAATTTTGGTCCACATTTTGGTTCTAATTAACCATGTAAGTCACTTTTCACCATATTAGATTCATTTTACAGCCTATATGAGTCACTTTCCACCATATATTTATACAATTAACATTTTAACATCATATACATCTGAATTGACATCCTTTTACCACCTCTTAATTCCACTTTCATACAGGTCAATTTTGTTCCATATTTTCGTTCTAATCAACCATGTAAGTCACTTTTCACCATATTAGAGTCACTTTGCACCCTATATGAGTCACTTTCCACCATATATACAACAATTAATATGTTAGCATCATATACATCCAATTTCACATCCTTTTACCGCCTATTAATGCCACTTTCATACAAGTTAATTTTGTACCACATTTGGCTCTAATCAACCATGTAAGTCACTTTTCTCCATATTAGAGTCACTTTGCACCCTATAAGAGTCACTTTCCCCATATATTGATACAATTAACATGTTAACATCATGCACATGCAATTAAACATCCTTTAACCACATTTTGGTACCCTTTCCTAAAAGTCAATTTTGGACCACATTTTGGCTCTAATCAATCATGTAAGTGACTTATCACCATATTAGAGTCACTTTGCACCTTATAAGAGTCACTTGCCATCATATATTGGTACAATTAACATGTTAACATCATGTACATGTAATTAGAAATCCTTTTACCACCTCTTAGTGCCACATTCATACATGTCAATTTTGGTCCACATTTTGGTTCTAATTAACCATGTAAGTCACTTTTCACCATATTATATTCATTTTGCATCCTATATGAGTCACTTTCCACCATATATTTATGCAATTAACATGTTAACATCATATACATCTAAATTGACATCCTTTTACCACCTTTTAATTCCACTTTCATACATGTCAATTTTGTTCCACATTTTGGTTCTAATCAACCATGTAAGTCACTTTTCACCATATTAGAGTCACTTTGCACCTTATAAGAGTCACTTTCCACCATATATACAACAATTTATATGTTAACATCATATACATCCAATTTCACATCCTTTTACCGCCTATTAATGCCACTTTCATACAAGTTAATATTTTACAACATTTTGGCTTTAATCAACCATGTAAGTCACTTTTCACCATATTAGAGTCACTTTCCACCCTATAAGAGTCATTTGCCACCATATATTGATACAATTAACATGTTAACATCATGTACATGCAATTAGACATTCTTTAACCACCTCTTGGTACCCTATTTCCTACAAGTCAATTTTGGGCCACATTTTGGCACGTATCAATCATGTAAGTGACTTCTCACCATATTATAGTCAATTTGCACCTTATAAGAGTCACTTGCCATCATATATCGGTACAAATAACATGATAACATCATGTACATGCAATTAGATATCCTTTTACAACCTCTTAGTGCAACATTCATTCAAGTCAATTTTGATCCACATTTTGGTTCTAATTAACCATGTAAGTCACTTTTCACCATGTTAGAGATATTTTGCACCCTAAATGAGTCACTTTCCCCATATATTGATACAATTAACATGTTAACATCATGCACATGCAATTAAACATCCTTTAACCACATTTTGGTACCCTTTCCTAAAAGTCAATTTTGGACCACATTTTGGCTCTAATCAATCATGTAAGTGACTTATCACCATATTAGAGTCAGTTTGCACCTTATAAGAGTCACTTGCCATCATATATTAGTACAATTAACATGTTAACATCATGTACATGTAATTAGAAATCCTTTTACCACCTCTTAGTGCCACATTCATACATGTCAATTTTGGTCCACATTTTGGTTCTAATTAACCATGTAAGTCACTTTTCACCATATAAGATTCATTTTGCATCCTATTTGAGTCACTTTCCACCATATATTTATACAATTAACATGTTAACATCATATACATATAAATTGACATCCTTTTACCACCTCTTAATTCCACTTTCATACATGTCAATTTTGTTCCACATTTTGGTTCTAATCAACCATGTAAGTCACTTTTCACTATATTAGAGTCACTTTTCACCTTATAAGAGTAACTTTCCACCATATATACAACAATTTATATGTTAATATCATATACATCAAATTTCACATCCTTTTACCGCCTATTAATGCCACTTTCATACAAGTTAATATTTTACCACATTTTGGCTTTAATCAACCATGTAAGTCACTTTTCACCATATTAGAGTCACTTTCCACCCTATAAGAGTCATTTGCCACAATATATTGATACAATTAACACGTTAACATCATGTACATGCAATTAGACATTCTTTAACCACCTCTTGGTACCCTATTTCCTACAAGTCAATTTTGGGCCACATTTTGGCACATATCAATCATGTAAGTGACTTCTCACCATATTATAGTCAATTTGCACCTTATAAGAGTCAATTGCCATCATATATCGGTACAAATAACATGATAAAATCATGTACATGCAATTAGATATCCTATTACAACCTCTTAGTGCAACATTCATTCAAGTCAATTTTGATCCACATTTTGGTTCTAATTAACCAAGTAACTCACTTTTCACCATGTTAGAGACATTTTGCACCCTAAATGAGTCACTTTCCACAATCTATATGTATAATTAACATGTTAACATCATATAAATTCAATTTGACATCCTTTTACCACCTATTAGTTCCACTTTCATACAGGTCAATTTTGTTCCACATTTTGGTTCTAATCAACCATGTAAGTCACTTTTCACCATATTAGAGTCACTTTACACCCTATAAGAGTCACTTTCCACAATATATACAACAATTAACATGTTAACATCATATACATCCAATTTGACATCCTTTTACCACCTATTAATGCCACTTTCATACAAGTTAATTTTATTCCACATTTTGGCTCTAATCAACCATGTAAGTCACTTTTCACCATATTAGAGTCACTTTGCACCCTATAAGAGTCACTTTCCCCATATATTGATACAATTAACATGTTAACATCATGTACATGCAATTAAACATCCTTTAACCACCTTTTGGTACCCTTTCCTACAAGTCAATTTTGGACCACATTTTGGCTCTAATCAATCATATAAGTGACTTATCACCATATTAGAGTCACTTTGCACCTTATAAGAGTCACTTGCCATCATATATTGGTACAATTAACATGTTAACATCAGATATATCCGATTAATAATCCTTTTACCACCTCTCAGTGCCACATTCATACAAGTCAATTTTGGTCCACATTTTGGTTCTAATTAACCATGTAAGTCACTTTTCACCATATTAGATTCATTTTACAGCCTATATGAGTCACTTTCCACCATATATTTATACAATTAACATTTTAACATCATATACATCTGAATTGACATGCTTTTACCACCTCTTAATTCCACTTTTATACAGGTCAATTTTGTTCCATATTTTCGTTCTAATCAACCATGTAAGTCACTTTTCACCATATTAGAGTCACTTTGCACCCTATATGAGTCATTTTGCACCATATATACAACAATTAATATGTTAGCATCATATACATCCAATTTCACATCCTTTTACCGCCTATTAATGCCACTTTCATACAAGTTAATTTTGTACCACATTTTGGCTCTAATCAACCATGTAAGTCACTTTTCTCCATATTAGAGTCACTTTGCACCCTAAGAGTCACTTTCCCCATATATTGATACAATTAACATGTTAACATCATGCACATGCAATTAAACATCCTTTAACCACATTTTGGTACCCTTTCCTAAAAGTCAATTTTGGACCACATTTTGGCTCTATTCAATCATGTAAGTGACTTGTCACCATATTAGAGTCACTTTGCACCTTATAAGAGTCACTTGCCATCATATATTGGTACATTAACATGTTAACATCATGTACATGTAATTAGAAATTCTTTTACCACCTCTTAGTGCCACATTCATACATGTCAATTTTGGTCCACATTTTGGTTCTAATTAACCATGTAAGTCACTTTTCACCATATTATATTCATTTTGCATCCTATATGAGTCACTTTCCACCATATATTTATGCAATTAACATGTTAACATCATAAACATCTAAATTGACATCCTTTTACCACCTCTTAATTCCACTTTCATACATGTCAATTTTGTTCCACATTTTGGTTCTAATCAACCATGTAAGTCACTTTTCACCATATTAGAGTCACTTTGCACCTTATAAAAGTCACTTTCCACAATATATACAACAATTTATATGTTAACATCATATACATCCAATTTCACATCCTTTTACCGCCTATTAATGCCACTTTCATACAAGTTAATATTTTACCACATTTTGGCTTTAATCAACCATGTAAGTAACTTTTCACCATATTAGAGTCACTTTCCAGCCTATAAGAGTCATTTGTCACCATATATTGATACAATTAACATGTTAACATCATGTACATGCAATTAGACATTTTTTAACCACCTCTTGGTACCCTATTTCCTACAAGTCAATTTTGGGCCACATTTTGGCACATGTCAATCATGTAAGTGACTTCTCACCATATTATAGTCAATTTGCACCTTATAAGAGTCACTTGCCATCATATATCGGTACAAATAACATGATAACATCATGTACATGCAATAGATATCCTTTTACAACCTCTTAGTGCAACATTCATTCAAGTCAATTTTGATCCACATTTTGGTTCTTATTAACCATGTAAGTCACTTTTAACCATGTTAGAGACATTGTGCAACCTAAATGAGTCACTTTCCCCATATATTGATACAATTAACATGTTAACATCATGTACATGCAATTAAACATCCTTTAACCACATTTTGGTACCCTTTCCTAAAAGTCAATTTTGGACCACATTTTGGCTCTAATCAATCATGTAAGTGACTTATCACCATATTAGAGTCACTTTGCACCTTATAAGAGTCACTTGCCATCATATATTGGTACAATTAACATGTTAACATCATATATATCCGATTAGAAATCCTTTTACCACCTCCCAGTGCCACGTTCATACAAGTCAATTTTGGTCCATATTTTGGTTCTAATTAACCATGTAAGAAACTTTTCACCATATTAGATTCATTTTGCAGCCTATATGAGTCACTTTCCACCATATATTTATACAATTAACATTTTAACATCATATACATCTGAATTGACATCCTTTTACCACCTCTTAATTCCACTTTCATACAGGTTAATTTTGTTCCATATTTTCGTTCTAATCGACCATGTAAGTCACTTTTCACCATATTAGAGTCACTTTGCACCCTATAAGAGTCACTTTCCACCATATATACAACAATTAATATGTTAGCATCATATACATCCAATTTCACATCCTTTCACCGCCTATTAATGCCACTTTCATACAAGTTAATTTTATTCCACATTTTGGCTCTAATCAACCATGTAAGTCACTTTTCTCAATATTAGAGTCATTTTGCACCCTATAAGACTCACTTTCCCCATATATTAATGCAATTAACATGTTAACATCATGTACATGCAATTAAACACACTTTATCCACATTTTGGTACCCTTTCCTAAAAGTCAATTTTGGACCACATTTTGGCTCCAATCAATCATGTAAGTGACTTATCACCATATTAGAGTCACTTTGCACCTTATAAGAGTCACTTGCCATCATATATTTGTACAATTAACATTTTAACATCATGTACATCTAATTAGAAATCTTTTACCACCTCTTAGTGCCACATTCATACATGTCAATTTTGGTCCACATTTTGGTTCTAATTAACCATGTAAGTCACTTTTCACCATATTAGATTCATTTTGCATCCTATATGAGTCACTTTCCACCATATATTTATACAATTAACATGTTAACATCATATACATCTAAATTGACATCCTTTTACCACCTCTTAATTCCACTTTCATACATGTCAATTTTGTTCCACATTTTGGTTCTAATCAACCATGTAAGTCAATTTTCACCATATTAGAGTCACTTTGCACCTTGTAAGAGTCACTTTCCACATATATACAACAATTTATATGTTAACATCATATACATCCAATTTCACATCCTTTTACCGCCTATTAATGCCACTTTCATACAAGTTAATATTTTACAACATTTTGGCTTTAATCAACCATGTAAGTCACTTTTCACCATATTAGAGTCACTTTCCACCCTATAAGAGTCATTTGCACCATATAAGTCACTTGCCACTATATATTGATATAATTAACATGTTAACATCATGTACATGCAATTAGACATTCTTTAACCACCTCTTGGTACCCTATTTCCTACAAGTCAATTTTGGGCCACATTTTGGCACATATCAATCATGTAAGTGACTTCTCACCATATTATAGTCAATTTGCACCTTATAAGAGTCAATTGCCATCATATATCGGTACAAATAACATGATAAAATCATGTACATGCAATTAGATATCCTTTTACAACCTCTTAGTGCAACATTCATTCAAGTCAATTTTGATCCACATTTTGGTTCTAATTAACCATGTAAGTCACTTTTCACCATGTTAGAGACATTTTGCACCCTAAATGAGTCACTTTCCACAATCTATATGTATAATTAACATGTTAACATCATATAAATTCAATTTGACATCCTTTTACCACCTATTAGTTCCACTTTCATACAGGTCAATTTTGTTCCACATTTTGGTTCTAATCAACCATGTAAGTCACTTTTCACCATATTAGAGTCACTTTACACCCTATAAGAGTCACTTTCCACAATATATACAACAATTAACATGTTAACATCATATACATCCAATTTGACATCCTTTTACCACCTATTAATGCCACTTTCATACAAGTTAATTTTATTCCACATTTTGGCTCTTAGCAACCATGTAAGTCACTTTTCACCATATTAGAGTCACTTTGCACCCTATAAGAGTCACTTTCCCCATATATTGATACAATTAACATGTTAACATCATGTACATGCAATTAAACATCCTTAACCACGTTTTGGTACCCTTTCCTACAAGTCAATTTTGGTCCACATTTTGGCTCTAATCAATCATGTAAGTGACTTATCACCACATTAGAGTCACTTTGCACCTTATAAGAGTCACTTGCCATCATATATTGGTACAATTAACATGTTAACATCATATATATCCGATTAGAAATCCTTTTACCACCTCTCAGTGCCACATTCATACAAGTCAATTTTGGTCCACATTTTGGTTCTAATTAACCATGTAAGTCACTTTTCACCATATTAGATTCATTTTGCAGCCTATATGAGTCACTTTCCACCTTATATTTATACAATTAACATTTTAACATCATATACATCTGAATTAACATCCTTTTACCACCTCTTAATTCCACTTTCATAAAGGTCAATTTTGTTCCATATTTTCGTTCTAATCAACCATGTAAGTCACTTTTCACCATATTAGAGTCACTTTGCACCCTATAAGAGTCACTTTCCACCATATATACAACAATTAATATGTTAGCATCATATACATCCAAATATCACATCCTTTTACCGCCTATTAATGCCACTTTCATACAAGTTAATTTTGTACCACATTTTGGCTCTAATCAACCATGTAAGTCACTTTTCACCATATTAGAGTCATTTTGCACCCTATAAGAGTCACTTGCCACCGTATATTGATACAATTAACATGTTAACATCATGTACATGTGATTACACATCCTTTAACCACCTCTTGGTACCCCCTTTCCTACAAGTCAATTTTGGGCCACATTTTAGCACTAATCAATCATGTAAGTGACTTCTCACCATATTAGAGTCATTTTGCACCATATAATGCCATCATATATTGGTACAATTAACATGTTAACATCATGTATATGCAATTAGATATCCTTTTACAACCTTTTAGTGCTACATTCATTCAAGTCAATTTTGGTCCACATTTTGGTTCTAATGAACAATGTAAGTCACTTTTCACCATGTTAGAGACATTTTGCACCCTAAATGAGTCACTTTCCACAATCTATATGTATAATTAACATGTTAACATCATATACATCCAATTTGACATACTTTTACCACCTATTAATTCCACTTTCATACAAGTTAATTTTATTCCACATTTTGGCTCTAATCGACAATGTAAGTCACTTTTCACCATATTAGAGTCACTTTGCACCCTATAAGAGTCACTTTTCCCATATATTGATACAATTAACATGTTAACATCATGTACATGCAATTAAACATCCTTTAATCACCTTTCGGTACCCTTTCCTACAAGTCAATTTTGGGCCACATTTTGGCTCTAATCAATCATGTAAGTGACTTATTGATAAGTGGCATTTTATACCACGTAGAACATCTTAAAATGGCTTAAATTGGTGCCTTGAAATCAAGTATTTTGTATATTTGATGCGTTTTTTTAGTGTTTATGCATTTCAGGGTATTAGTTGCATTTCGGAGGAGTAATCATCAAGAATAAGCCTTGGCATGTGTTCACCATTGCGAGAGGAAAGAAAGGGGCAGATTACGGCGAAGAAACGGAGCAAACTCAGGATTTTTCCAGTAGGGTCCTGAGCGCCCGCTCAGCAATGCTGAGCGGCCGCGCAGAAAGCTGAGCACCCGTTCAGCTATGCTGAGCGGCCGCGCAGAGTCGGGAAATTAGATAGTTATTTTTAGACTTCTACTTCTGTTTGGCTTCCACTTCTATGTAATCTGAGTTTTATGGGACTATTATATAAGTAGATTTGGAGACGTTTTCACGACAGAAGAGGATCGTGGTATTAAGCAAGGAGCGAAGGAGATAAGGAAGAAGACCGTTTTAGCACACAGCAACGAAGAGGAAGCATATTTTCTTGTGATTCTTGTTTCGTTGTAACGTTGGATGCTAGTTTTCTTACTTTGAACCTATTTACTCTTCTAACGTACTCTGATTTAATATAATTAGTTTAGTTATTATTTTCTTGTGTTTGTTTATCATGATTTCATATGAACCCATGATGACGATAAGTGCTATTATGGGCTAATCGTGATCATAGGGTCGCAACGGATTTACTATGGAATTCTTTAGTTAATTGTTTAATACTTTAGTGTGTGATGATTGTATGATATCTAGTATTGGTTGTGCGTATTCGTCTTATGTGCGTCGCGAACATAAAAGATAGGGTGTTAATCTCTTGTGAAGCGACGGTGGATCTTGAGATTTAGAACTTGCCATGCTAGCATAGGTTCATGTATGATGTGCATGATTAGTGGGTAACTCTAACAGTTTTATTCGCCCTGTGTAATCAAAAGGATTAACTTGTGCTTAAATCGTTGTGTTGTCAATTTCTGTAGACATATAGGAACTCAGCATAATTGATGCCTATTCAACTTCTATCTTAATTGTGGATGTTTGGTAGAATGGTATTAGTACAATGAAAGTTGGCTTTTATCAGTTTCGTGTTATTCGATTAATATCATCATTGTCACATGCTAAAGGTAATAACAATAACTATTGAAGGAAGTAGTAATGAAGTTGTGATCTCATGAGTGTTTTAATATTGTTAATTTGAAGTGTTAATTAAGTGATTAATTAAGTAATTAATTGTAGTTAATATTTAGTCAACAATTCTAAGTGTTAGTGTCTTAACATTGAGAAGTAATCATACATTGGTGCGTGAGTTTAATTAGACAATAATTAGTCTGAGTCTCTGTGGGAACGAACTAGAAAGTATTCTATATTACTTGCGAACGCGTATACTTGCGTGAATATTAGCGCGTGTTTTCGCCCTAACAAGTTTTTGGCGCCGCTGCCGGGGACTCGGCGTATTTGTTTAGTTTCTGTACTTACCATCATTGGTCATTAGGACTCAGTGATTAGGACGTAGTTGTTACTTATTATTTCCTGTTGTGTTTCAGGTACTTTAGCGAGCGTTTATGCAAACTCGTTCTCGTACTCGCAAGAGGACTTTAGATACAGCTGAAGAGACAGACGAAGTTCTTGATATTCCGGAGAAGATAGATTTTGAAGATTCGGATTCAGGAACTGAGCAGAAAGAACCAGTAAATATGGGTGATCATATTGTTCAGGCTGATCCAGCTCTTATGGATTTTTCTCGGCCAAAAATTGATGACATTCAGTCAAGCATTCTTCATCCGGCTATTCAAGCTAATACCTTTCAAATCAAGCCGGGCACTATTCAGATGGTGCAGAATTCTGTTTCTTTTGGAGGAGCTGCGACTGAAGACCCCAACATGCACATAAGGAATTTTGTCGAGATCTGCAGCACTTTCAAGTATAATGGCGTGACTGATGAGGCTATCAAGCTGAGGCTTTTCCCATTCTCACTGAGGGACAAAGCTAAGGACTGGTTACATTCTGAACCAGCTGGGTCCATCACTACTTGGCAAGATCTTGCGCAAAAGTTTCTGGTGAAGTTTTATCCGATGGCAAAGACTGCTGCTATGAGGAGTGCTCTTACTCAGTTTGCGCAGCAACCTACATAATCTATGTGCGAAGCTTGGGAACGCTACAAAGAAATGTTGAGAAAGTGTCCACATCATGGAATGCCCGATTGGATGGTGATCACTGGTTTCTATAATGGTTTGGGGGCCCAATCTCGGCCCATGCTCGATGCAGCAGCTGGAGGCGCCTTATGGGCTAAAAGCTATACTGAGGCTTATAATCTTATCGAGACTATGGCTGCAAATGAGCATCAAAACCCAACTCAGAGGATGATGCCTGGGAAGGTAGCAGGTATTCTGGAAGTCGATGCAGCCACCGCTATTGCAGCGCAGCTTCAAACGCTGTCAATGAAGGTTGATTCTCTGGCTACATATGGAATTAATCAAATAGCTATGATTTGTGAGCTTTGTGCAGGTTCTTATGTTACGGATCAGTGTTCTCTTGTCAACGAATCTGTTCAGTATGTGAATAATTATCAGCGACAACAGCAGCCTGTGCTAGCTACTTATCATCCTAATAACATAAATCATCCAAATTTCAGCTGGGGTAATAATCAGAATGCTATTCAGCCACCATATCAGCAAGGTGTGAGTAAACAGTTTAATCCACCTGGATTCCAGCAACCACAGTAGTATGCTCAAAGGCAATCATATCCTCAACAAGGAAGTGCAGCTGCACCTACTAGTGCGGATTTTGAGGAACTTAAGCTGTTATGCAAAAGTCAGGCGGTTTCGATTAAGACCTTGGAAAATTAAATCGGTCAAATAGCCAATGCAGTGCTCAATCGTCAACTGGGCACTCTTCCCAGTGACACGGAAGTACCAGGCAGGAAGGAAGCTAAAGAGCAAGTCAAGGCTATTACCTTATGGTCTGGAAAAGTTGTTGATGCTGAAAAGGCAAAAGAAGGAGAAGCTGAAGTTGGAGATGAAGATGCTAAGCAAAAGTAGAAAGCAGCGGAACCAAGGAAGACTACTGTTGAATACACTCTGCCTGAGGGTAATATAGGGGAGAAACAGCTCTATCCTCCACCACCTTTTCCTAAGAGATTGCAGCAACAAAAGCTGGATAGACAGTTCGATAAGTTTCTGGAGGTGTTCAAGAAACTTCACATCAATATATATACCTTTCGCTGAGGCTCTGGAGCAAATGCCTAGTTATGCTAAGTTTATGAAGAGTATTCTTTCAAGGAAGGTGAAACTGGATGACCTTGAGATCGTTGCTCTCACGGAAGAATGCAGCGCTGTTCTGCAGCAAAAGTTACCTCCAAAGCTGAAAGATCCAGGTAGCTTCACCATTCCTTGCACCATTGGCAAGTTGACTTTTGACAAGTGCCTTTGTGATTTGGGAGCAAGCATCAATCTGATGCCGTTGTCCATCTTTAAAAAGTTGGATTTGCCTGATCCAAAACCCACATACATGTCTCTACAATTGGCTGATCATTCTATTACTTACCCGAGGGGCATAGTGGAGGATGTGCTAGTCAAGGTGGATAAGCTCTTCTTTCCTGCGGATTTTGTTATTCTGGATTTTGAGGAAGATAAGAAGATTCCCATAATCTTGGGAAGACCTTTCTTGGCTACTGGCCGTACCTTAATAGATGTGCAGAAAGGTGAACTTACGATGCGGGTACAAGATCAGGATGTGACCTTCAACGTATTCAAGGCAATGAAATTCCCTACAGAAGATGAGGAGTGCTTAAAAGTGGATGTGATTGATTCTGCGGTTACTTCGGAACTCGATCGGATGCTAATGTCTGATGCATTGGAAAAGGCCTTAGTGGGGGATTTTGACAGTGATGATGAAGATGGCAATGAGCAATTACAATATCTGAATGCTTCTCCCTGGAAGCGAAAGCTGGACATGCCATTTTAATCTCTTGGTACTTCTGACCTCAAGAATGCTGAAGGAAAGCTCAAACCATCAATAGAGGAAGCACCTACCTCGGAGCTCAAGCCATTACCTGAACACTTGAGGTATGCTTTTTTAGGAGATGCATCTACTTTACCTGTTATTATTGCATCTGACCTTTCAGGTAGTGAGGAAGAAAAGCTCTTAAGAATTTTGAGAGAATTCAAATCGGCTATTGGATGGACCATAGTAGATATCAAGGGGATCAGCCCTTCCTATTGTATGCATAAAATTCTGCTAGAAGAAGGTAGTAAGCCTACTGTTGAATAACAGCGCAGACTTAATCCTATCATGAAGGAGGTGGTGAAGAAAGAAATTCTGAAATGGCTAGATGCAGGCATCATTTATCCTATTTCTGACAGTTCTTGGGTGAGCCCCGTACAATGTGTACCTAAGAAAGGAGGTATCATTGTGGTGGCAAATGAGAAGAATGAGCTCATCCCCACTCGAACAGTTATAGGATGGAGAGTATGCCTGGATTATCGAAAGTTGAACAAAGTCACGAGGAAGGATCACTTTCCTCTTCCATTCATTGATCAGATGCTTGACAGGTTGGTTGGTCATGAGTATTATTGTCTTCTGGATGGCTATTCAGGGTATAATCAGATTTGTATTGCACCAGAGGATCAGGAAAAGACTACCTTCACTTGTCCATTTCGCACGTTTGCTTTTCGCAGAGTTTCGTTTGGGTTATGTGGCGCCCCGACCACTTTTCAGAGATGTATGATGGCTATATTCTCTGACATGATTGGAAATAATGTCGAGGTGTTCATGGACGACTTCTCTGTCTTTGGACATTCGTATGATGAATGTTTGAATAATCTTAGCGTTGTACTCAAAAGGTGCGTGGAAACTAATTTGGTGCTCAATTGGGAGAAATGTCATTTTATGGTGCGTGAAGGCATTATTCTTGGGCATAAGGTCTCTAGCAAGGGTCTGGAGGTCGACAAGGCCAAGGTAGTAGTCATTGAAAATCTTCCACCACCTATTTCTGTGAAAGGAATCCGTAGTTTTCTTGGTCATGCGGGTTTTTATCGGCGATTCATCAAGGACTTTTCGAAGATATCTAAGCCGTTGTGCAATTTGCTTGAGAAAGATGCACCTTTCAAATTTGATGATGAATGTTTGGCGGTATTCGAGACTCTCAAGAAGAGTTTAATCACTGCACCAGTTATTACAGCACCAGATTGGACAGAGCCGTTTGAGATGATGTGTGATGCGAGTGATTATGCGGTAGGTGCAGTTCTGGGGCAGCACAAGAATAATCTCTTTCATGTGGTCTACTATGCGAGTAAGACCTTAAATGGGGCCAAAATGAACTACACCACTACGGAGAAGGAGCTCTTGGCTATAGTCTTTGGTTTTGAGAAATTTCGATCTTATCTGCTTGGGACTAAAGTAACAGTATTCACTGATCATGCGGCCATTCGCTATTTGGTTTCCAAGAAGGATTCGAAGCCGAGACTCATTCGTTAGGTGCTCTTACTTCAGGAATTTGAGTTAGAGATCAAGGATCAAAAAGGTACTGAGAATCAAGTAGCTGACCATCTCTCTAGGTTGGAGAATCCCGAGTCTGCTTCACAAGATAGGACATTAATCAATGAATCTTTTCCGGATGAGCAGTTTGTTCGCAGTTCAGGAGGAAGAGCCATGGTTTGCAGATATTGTAAACTATCTTGTCAGCAATATAATGCCTCCTAATTTGACCTCAGCTCAAAAGAAAAAGTTTCTGCATGAGGTGAAGTGGTATATGTGGGATGAACCATATTTGTTTAGACAGGGAGCTGACCAGATTATCAGGAGATGTATCCCGTTCTGTGAGACGGAGGGGATATTACGAGACTGCCACTCCACAGTTTATGGTGGACACTATGGTGGTGAGAAGACGGCAGCTCGTATTCTGCAAGCAGGTTTTTTCTGGCCTACTTTGTTTAAGGATGCTCATCAGTTTGTTTTAAGGTGTGATCGTTGCCAAAGAGTGGGAAATTTGACGAGAAAGGATGAGATGCCGTTAAATGTGATGCTTGAAGTCGAGGTCTTTGATGTTTGGGGAATCAATTTCATGGGGCCTTTTGTCTCGTCCTGCAATAATCAGTACATCTTGCTGGCAGTCGATTATGTCTCAAAATGGGTAGAAGTCAAGGCTTTACCGACAAATGATGCAAAGGCAGTGCTGAATTTTCTTCATAAGCAGATTTTCACAAGGTTTGGAACACCTCGGGTAATTATAAATGATGAAGGGTCGCATTTCTGCAACCGTATGTTCACTTCTATGATGCAGCGTTATAATGTGAATCATCGAGTTGCTACTGCCTATCATCCGCAAACAAATGGTCAAGCGGAAGTGTCTAACAGAGAGATCAAGCGCATTCTAGAGAAGGTTGTTTGTCCGTCAAGGAAGGATTGGTCTTTAAAGCTCGATAAAGCTGTTAGGGCTTACAGAACAACATACAAAACTCCACTTGGTATGTCCCCGTTTCAGTTGGTGTACGGTAAGGGATGTCATTTACCTGCAGAGCTTGAGCATAAGGCCTACTGAGCGCCCTGAGCGCCCGCTCAGCTTTGCTGAGCGACCGCTCAGGGGTCGGCTGCCAGAATTTTTTTTACAGTTCATAAAAATACAAAAAAAATCAGAAAATTAAAAAACCCATCACAGCCCATAAACCCACGAATTCTTTTCCTATTACCCCATGATTTTATCCCTCAACCCCACTCCTAATCTAATTTAACCTAATCCACACCCTATATATACATACACCTATCCTACATATCTCCCACAAACTTTCTACACTCAAACTCTCTCCCAAACACAAAAACTCAGTTCTTAAACACCTTTATTCAAGATTCAATGGCACCCAAGAGAGCACGAACTATTGATAGCAGCAGCACAGTCCCTACTGCTGATTCATCGAGGGGTACTGCTGCAAGGCCTCTGTTGAATGACAGAGCTGTGGAGGAGGAGTACACTAGGCTTTTGGCGAAGCCGATTCTGAAGGAGAGAGGGTTTTTACCATCGGGGAGGGATGGTGAGTTGCTACCCGTGATTGCAGAGAAGGGGTGGATAGCTTTTTGTGAGTCGCCCGAAGCAGTGCCGATGAGCGTGGTTCGCGAGTTCTATGCGAACGCGAAGGCCGAAAAGAATGGGTTTTCTGTGGTCCGAGGGCTGACGGTTGATTATCACCCAGCGGTAATTCACCGTGTGATTGGGCAGCGAGAGAGGAAGCCCGAGGAGGAGAACTGAAATGAGAAGACTGCTGAGGATTTTGACTTGGATTTGATTTGTGCTACTCTCTGTAGGTCGGGCACAGTTTGGACCTTCAAGACCGGCACTAATGAGTATCGTCACTTCCCGGCGATCGCTATGAACAGGTATGCCCGTGCATGGAATGCATTTATTTGTGCTAATATTTTGCCTTCTTCGCATGCACACGAGGTCACAGTTGAGAGAGCACAGTTGTTGTGGGGAATTCTTCATGAGGAGTACTATGTGGACCTTGGTGAGTTTATCTACCAAGGAATTCTGAAGTTTTTGAGGGGAGCTAAGCATATGAACATCCCTTATGCATCCACGGTTACAAAGCTTTGCCGAGCAGTGGGAGTGAACTGGCCGGCTCATGAGTAGTTGCAGTTGCCGGCCGCTCCGATTGATTCTGGGACTCTGAATGGGATGCAGGAGTGGACCGGTGGTGAGCCCGAGGAGCATGGGCTGGGTTATCGTCTTCCAGGAGGGCGTCCAACACGAGGTGCTACTATGGCTAGGCCTAGGCGTGATGAGGCTGGTTCTTCGAGAGCTCAGGAGGGTGCTGGGATGGCTGATACCCAGTATAGGAGGCTTTCACGGCAGATGGATGCCATGTACGAGACGCAGAGCAGGTATGCTCAGGAGCTCACCCTTGCGTTAGGGACTGCTTTTCGGGGCCTTGGAGCTGATATCCAGTGGCCAGTTTTTGGTGAGGACTCTGCATACCCGCCGCCTGATACTCCACCCACTGAGGGTGATGATGGTGATGACTCCGAGTAGGTATACCCTGTGTTCCTTTCTACTACCTTCACTGGGGATAGTGAAGATTTTAAGTTTGGGGGTGGTAGTTAAGGAATATTTTGTGTGTGTCATATAGCTGCATATTCATGATAGTTTAGTTCATATAGTTGCATAATTTTTGCCATATAGTTTTTTTTATTTTATAGCTTTATTTGTTTATCATGTCATGTAGCTCATGCATATACCATGATCCCTTTTGCGATGATTTATCGACTGAATTGTGATATTGATGCGAGTGTAGTGATAGCATTAAAGTGATATTGAGTCGTGTAGGTTGATATGCATGCTAGAAGCACTTATAATTTCACTAAGTCTTAGAGAATGCTTAAGGGCTAGATTGTTGTTATGATCTGATTGTTTTCGAGGTTAATCTATTTATTATGCTTAGAATTCGATAATAGGTTCTTAGTGATAAAGGCATGAAAAAGAAAAAAATGGAGTAAAAAAAAATGGAATTTGTTGCTAGTTGTGGCTAGGCGTCAAATGGCTAGTAGCCGGCTCGCATGTTATGCGAGTAGTCTAGGGTTGAGCAAGATGGAGCGAAATACACTTGCTCAGAAATTTAAAAAAAAAAAGAAAAAAAAAGAGAAAAAGAATTTTTTTTTTGGTGTTTATGCATAATTGATCACGAGTGGGCTCTTTGGTATTCGAGTTATTAAGTTCTTAGGGGACTTTGTGCCTAGTGACCTAAGGCTTTTAGAGTTTGGGAACCGCTAACCTAACGCTCGTTATATGGATACCATTGTATAAGTCTTTTGTGGACCTCACTCATTGTACGGTCAAATAAGCATTGTTGTCATAAATAAAAAGCATGATTCCGTAATAAGCTCCAGAATTCTTGTAGTGTTATATGTCACTTTGTGCCTAGAATTTTTATTCTTTGTATAATCATGTGATTGCCTTGATAATAGTTGAGTCATAATAATTGGTCTAGTTCCGAAGCATATCTGTTAAGCATCTGCACACACCACGTTTCTGGCTGTATGTTCGTTTGCATGAGTTTATTGATCTTTAGTCGCCTAACTGCATTTGTTGAGATGTTGCAATTTGGTTGGTTTGTTCGTAGTAAGGGGGATCGCTGTATTTTCATATAGATTGCATTCATGCATGTTTTATTTGTTTTTGAGTCTTTGACGCTTGAGGACAAGCATCGATTTAAGTTTGGGGGTGTGATAAGTGGCATTTTATACCACTTAGAACATCTTAAAATGGCTTAAATTGGTGCCTTGAAATCAAGTATTTTGTGTATTTGATGCGTTTTTCTAGTGTTTATGCATTTCAGGGTATTAGTTGCATTTCGGAGGAGTAATCATCAAAAATAAGCCTTGGCATGTGTTCACCATTGCGAGAGGAAAGAAAGGGGCAGATTACGGCGAAGAAACGGAGCAAACTCAGGATTTTTCCAGTAGGGTCCTGAGCGCCCGCTCAGCTATGCTGAGCGGCCGCGCAGGGTCGGGAAATTAGATAGTTATTTTTAGACTTCTACTTCTGTTTGGCTTCCACTTCTATGTAATCTGAGTTTTATGGGACTATTATATAAGTAGATTTGGAGACGTTTTCACGACAGAAGAGGATCGTGGTATTAAGCAAGGAGCGAAGGAGATAAGGAAGAAGACCGTTTTAGCACACATCAACGAAGAGGAAGCATATTTTCTTGTGATTCTTGTTTAGTTGTAACGTTGGATGCTAGTTTTCTTACTTTGAACCTATTTACTCTTGTGACGTACTCTGATTTAATATAATTAGTTTAGTTATTATTTTCTTGTGTTTGTTTATCATGATTTCATATGAACCCATGATGACGATAAGTGCTATTATGGGCTAATCGTGATCATGGGGTCGCAACGGATTTATTATGGAATTCTTTAGTTAATTGTTTAATACTTTAGTGTGTGATGATTGTATGATATCTAGTATTGGTTGTGCGAACTCGTCTTATGTACGTCGCGAACATATAAGATAGGATGTTAATCTCTTGTGAAGCGACGGTGGATCTTGAGATTTAGAACTTGCCATGCTAGCATAGGTTCATGTATGATATGCATGATTAGTGGGTAACTCTAACAGTTTTATTCGCCCTGTGTAATCAAAAGGAATAACTTGTGCTTAAATCGTTGTGTTGTCAATTTCTGTAGACATATAGGAACTCAGCATAATTGATGCTTATTCAACTTCTATCTTAATTGTGGATGTTTGGTAGAATGGTATTAGTACAATGAAAGTTGGCTTTTATCAGTTTCGTGTTATTCGATTAATATCATCACTGTCACATGCTAAAGGTAATAACAATAACTATTGAAGGAAGTAGTAATGAAGTTGTGATCTCATGAGTGTTTTAATATTGTTAATTTGAAGTGTTAATTAAGTGATTAATTAAGTAATTAATTGTAGTTAATATTTAGTCAACAATTCTAAGTGTTAGTGTCTTAACATTGAGAAGTAATCATACATTGGTGCGTGAGTTTAATTAGACAATAATTAGTCTGAGTCTCTGTGGGAACGAACTAGAAAGTATTCTATATTACTTGCGAACGCGTATACTTAGAATTGTTCCACATTAGAGTCACTTTCCATCCTATAAGATTCATTTGCCAACATATATTGATATAATCAACCATGTAAGTCACTTTTCACCATATTAGAGTCACTTTCCATCCTATAAGATTCATTTGCCAACATATATTGATATAATTAACATGTTAACATCATGTACATGCAATTAGACATTCTTTAACCATCTCTTGGTACCCTCTTTCCTACAAGTTAATTTTGGGCCACATTTTGGCACATATCAATCATGTAAGTGACTTCTCACCATATTATAGTCAATTTGCACCTTATAAGAGTCACTTGCCATCATATATCGGTACAATTAACATAATAACATCATGTACATGCAATTAGATATCCTTTTACAACCTCTTAGTGCAACATTCATTCAAGTCAATTTTGATCCACATTTTGGTTCTAATTAACCATGTAAGTCACTTTTCACCATGTTAGAGACATTTTGCACCCTAAATGACTCACTTTCCACAATCTATATGTATAATTAACATGTTAACATGATATAAATTCAATTTGACATCCTTTTACCACCTATAAGTTTCACTTTCATACAGGTCAATTTTGTTCCACATTTTGGTTCTAATCAACCATGTAAGTCACTTTTCACCATATTAGAGTTACTTTACACCCTATAAGAGTCACTTTCCACAATATATACAACAATTAACATGTTAACATCATATACATCCAATTTGACATCCTTTTACCACCTATTAATGCCACTTTCATACAAGTTAATTTTATTCCACATTTTGGCTCTAATCAACCATGTAAGTCACTTTTCACCATATTAGAGTCACTTTGCACCCTATAAGAGTCACTTTCCCCATATATTGATATAATTAACATGTTAACATCATGTACATGCAATTAAACATCCTTTAACCACCTTTTGGTACCCTTTACTACAAGTCAATTTTGGACCACATTTTGGCTCTAATCAATCATGTAAGTGACTTATCACCATATTAGAGTCACTTTGCCCCTTATAAGAGTCACTTGCCATCATATATTGGTACAATTAACATGTTAACATCATATATATCCGATTAGAAATCCATTTACCACCTCTCAATGCCACATTCATACAAGTCAATTTTTGTCCACATTTTGGTTCTAATTAACCATGTAAGTCATTTTTCACCATATTAGATTCATTTTGCAGCCTATATGAGTCACTTTCCACCATATATTTATACAATTAACATGTTAACATCATATACATCTGAATTGACATCCTTTTACCACCTCTTAATTCCACTTTCATACAGGACAATTTTGTTCCACATTTTCATTCTAATCAACCATGTAAGTCACTTTTCACCATATTAGAGTCACTTTGCACTCTATAAGAGTCACTTTCCACCATATATACAACAATTAATATGTTAACATCCTATACATCCAATTTCACATCCTTTTACCGCCTATTAATGCCACTTTCATACAAGTTAATTTTGTACCACATTTTGGCTCTAATCAACCATGTAAATCACTTTTCACCATATTAGAGTCATTTTGCACCCTATAAGAGTCACATGCCACCGTATATTGATACAAATAACATGTTAATGGCATGTACATGCGATTACACATCCTTTAACCACCTCTTGGTACCCCCTTTCCTACAAGTCAATTTGGGCCACATTTTAGCACTAATCAATCATGTACGTGACTTCTCACCATATTAGAGTCATTTTGCACCATATAAGAGTTACTTGCCATCATATATTGGTACAATTAACATGTTAACATCAAGTACATGCAATTAGATATCCTTTTACAACCCCTTAGTGCTACATTCATTCAAGTCAATTTTGGTCCACATTTTGGTTCTAATGAAACATGTAAGTCACTTTTCACCATGTTAGAGACATTTTGCACCCTAAATGATTTCCTTTCCACAATCTATATGTATAATTAACATGTTAACATCATATACATCCAATTTGATATCCTTTTTACCACCTATTAATGCCACTTTCATACAAGTTAATTTTATTCCACATTTTGGCTCTAATCAACCATGTAAGTCACTTTTCACCATATTAGAGTCACTTTGCACCCTGTAAGAGTCACTTTCCCCATATATTGATACAATTAACATGTTAACATAATGTACATGCAATTAAACATCCTTTAACCACATTTTGGTACCCTTTCCTAAAAGTCAATTTTGAGCCACATTTTGGCTTTAATCAATCATGTAAGTGACTTATCACTATATTAGAGTCACTTTGCACCTTATAAGAGTCACTTGCCATCATATATTGATACAATTAACATGTTAAAATCATGTACATGTAATTAGAAATCCTTTTACCACCTCTTAGTGCCACATTCATACAAGTCAATTTTGGTCCACATTTTGGTTCTAATTAACCATGTAAGTCACTTTTCACCATATTAGATTCATTTTGCAGCTTATATGAGTCACTTTCCACCATATATTTATACAATTAACATGTTAACATCATATACATCTAAATTGACATCCTTTTACCACCTCTTAATTCCACTTTCATACATGTCAATTTTGTTCCACATTTTGGTTCTAATCAACCATGTAAGTCAGTTTTCACCATATTAGAGTCACTTTGCACCTTATAAGAGTCACTTTCCACCATATATACAACAATTAATATGTTAACATCATATACATCCAATTTCACATCCTTTTACCGCCTATTAATGCCACTTTCATACAAGTTAATATTTTACCACATTTTGGCTTTAATCAACCATGTAAGTCACTTTTCACCATATTAGAGTCACTTTCCACCCTATAAGATTCATTTGCCACCATATATTGATACAATTAACATGTTAACATCATGTACATGCAATTAGACATTCTTTAACCACCTCTTTGTACCCTCTTTCCTACAAGTCAATTTTGGGCCACATTTTGGCACATATCAATCATGTAAGTGACTTCTCACCATATTATAGTCAATTTGCACCTTATAAGAGTCACTTGCCATCATATATCGGTACAATTAACATGATTAGATCATGTACATGCAATTAGATATCCTTTTACAACCTCTTAGTGCAACATTCATTCAAGTCAATTTTGATCCACATTTTGGTTCTAATTAACCATGTAAGTCACTTTTCACCATGTTAGAGACATTTTGCACCCTAAATGAGTCACTTTCTACAATCTATATGTATAATTAACATGTTAACATCATATAAATTCAATTTGACATCCTTTTACCACCTATTAGTTCCACTTTCATACAGGTCAATTGTTGTTCCCCATTTTGGTTCTAATTAACCATGTAAGTCACTTTTCACCATATTAGAGTCACTTTACACCCTATAAGAGTCACTTTCCATAATATATACAACAATTAAAATGTTAACATCATATACATCCAATTTGACATCCTTTTACCACCTATTAATGCCACTTTCATACAAGTTAATTTTATTCCATATTTTGGCTCTAATCTACCATTTAAGTCACTTTTCACCATATTAGAGTCACTTTTCACCCTATAAGAGTCACTTTCCCCATATATTGATACAATTAACATGTTAACATCATGTACATGCAATTAAACATCCTTTAACCACCTTTTGGTACCCTTTCCTACAAGTCAGTTTTGGACCACATTTTGGCTCTAATCAATCATGTAAGTGACTTATCACCATATTAAAGTCACTTTGCACCTTATAAGAGTCACTTGCCACATATATTGGTACAATTAACATGTTAACATCATATATATCTGATTAGAAATCCTTTTACCACCTCTCAGTGCCACATTCATACAAGTCAATTTTGGTCCACATTTTGGTTCTAATTAACCATGTAAGTCGCTTTTCACCATATTAGATTCATTTTACAGCCTATATGAGTCACTTTCCACCATATATTTATACAATTAACATGTTAACATCATATACATCTGAATTGACATCCTTTTACCACCTCTTAATTCCACTTTCATACAGGTCAATTTTGTTCTACATTTTCGTTCTAATCAACCATGTAAGTCACTTTTCACCATATTAGAGTCACTTTGCACCCTATAAGAGTCACTTTCCACCATATATACAACAATTAATATGTTAGCATCATATACATCCAATTTCACATCCTTTTACCGCCTATTAATGCCACTTTCATACAAGTTAATTTTGTACCATATTTTGGCTCTAATCAACCATGTAAGTCACTTTTCACCATATTAGAGTCATTTTGCAATCTATAAGAGTCACTTGCCACCGTATATTGATACAATTAACATGTTAACATCATGTACATGCGATTACACATCCTTTAACCACCTCTTGGTACCCCCTTTCCTACAAGTCAATTTTGGGCCATATTTTAGCACTAATCAATCATGTAAGTGACTTCTCACCATATTAGAGTCATTTTGCACCATATAAGAGTCACTTGCCATCATATATTGGTACAATTAACATGCTAACATCACGTACATGCAATTAGATATCCTTTTACAACCTCTTAGTGCTACATTCATTCAAGTCAATTTTGGTCCACATTTTGGTTCTAATGAACCATGTAAGTCACTTTTCACCATGTTAGAGACATTTTGCACCCTAAATGAGTCACTTTCCACAATCTATATGTATAATTAACATGTTAACATCATATACATCCAATTTGACATCCTTTTACCACCTATTAATGCCACTTTCATACAAGTTAATTTTATTCCACATTTTGGCTCTAATCAACCATGTAAGTCACTTTTCACCATATTAGAGTCACTTTGCACCTTATAAGAGTCACTTTCCCCATATATTGAGACAATTAACATGTTAACATCATGTACATGCAATTAAACATCCTTTAACTACCTTTTGGTACCCTTTCCTACAAGTCAATTTTGGGCCACATTTTGGCTCTAATCAATCATGTAAGTGACTTATCACCATATTAGAGTCACTTTGCACCTTATAAGAGTCACTTGCCATCATATATTGGTACAATTAATATGTTAATATCATATATATCCGATTAGAAATCCCTTTACCACCTCTCAGTGCCACATTCATACAAGTCAATTTTGGTTTACATTTTGGTTCTAATTAACCTTGTAAGTCACTTTTCACCATATTAGATTCATGTTGCAGCCTATATGAGTCACTTTCCACCATATATTTATACAATTAACATGTTAACATCATATATATCTGGATTGACATCCTTTTACCACCTCTTAATTCCACTTTCATACAGGTCAATTTTGTTCCACATTTTCGTTCTAATCAACCATGTAAGTCACTTTTCACCATATTAGAGTCACTTTGCACCCTATAAGAGTCACTTTCCACCATATATACAACAATTAATATGTTAACATCATATACATCAAATTTCACATCCTTTTACCGCCTATTAATGCCACTTTCATACAAGTTAATTTTGTACGACGTTTTGGCTCTAATAAACCATATAAGTCACTTTTCACCATATTAGAGTCATTTTGCACCCTATAAGAGTCACTTGCCACCGTATATTGATACAATTAACATGTTAACATCATGTACATGCAATTAGATATCCTTTTACAACCTCTTAGTGCTACATTCATTCAAGTCAATTTTGGTCCACATTTTGGTTCTAATGAACCATGTAAGTCACTTTTCACCATGTTAGAGACATTTTGCACCCTAAATGAGTCACTTTCCACAATCTATATGTATAATTAACATGTTAACATCATATACATCCAATTTGACATCCTTTTACCACTGATTAATGCCACTTTCATACAAGTTAATTTTATTCCACATTTTGGCTCTAATCAACCATGTAAGTCACTTTTCACCATATTAGAGTCACTTTGCACCCTATAAGAGTCACTTTCCCCATATATTGATACAATTAACATGTTAACATCATGTACATGCAATTAAACATCCTTTAAGCACCTTTTCGTACCCTTTCCTACAAGTCAATTTTGGGCCACATTTTGGCTCTAATCAATCATGTAAGTGACTTATCACCATATTAGAGTCACTTTGCACCTTATAAGAGTCACTTGCCATCATATATTGGTACAATTAACATGTTAACATGATATATATCCGATTAGAAATCCTTTTACCCCCTTTGAGTGCCACATTCATACAAGTCAATTTTGGTCCACATTTTGGTTCTAATTAACCATGTAAGTCACTTTTCACCATATTAGATTCATTTTGCAGCCTATATGAGTCACTTTCCACCATATATTTATACAATTAACATGTTAACATCATATACATCTAAATTGACATCCTTTTACCACCTCTTAATTCCACTTTTATACAGGTCAATTTTGTTCCACATTTTCGTTCTAATCAACCATGTAAGTCACTTTTCACCATATTAGAGTCACTTTGCACCCTATAAGAGTCACTTTACACCATATATACAACAATTAATATGTTAACATCATATATATCCAATTTCACATCCTTTTACCGCCTATTAATGCCACTTTCATACAAGTTAATTTTGTACCACATTTTGGCTCTAATCAACCATGTAAGTCACTTTTCACCATATTAGAGTCATTTGCACCCTATAAGAGTCACTTGCCACCGTATATTGATACAATTAACATGTTAACATCATGTACATGCGATTACACATCCTTTAACCACCTCTTGGTACCCCCTTTCCTACATGTCAATTTTGGGCCACATTTTAGCACTAATCAATCATGTAAGTGACTTCTCACATATTAGAGTCATTTTGCACCATATAAGAGTCACTTGCCATCATATATTGGTACAATTAACATGTTTACATCATGTACATGTAATTAGATATCCTTTTACAATCTCTTAGTGCTACATTCATTGAAGTCAATTTTGGTCCACATTTTGGTTCTAATGAACCATGTAAGTCACTTTTCACCATGTTAGAGATATTTTGCACCATAAATGAGTCCCTTTCCACAATCTATATGTATAATTAACATGTTAACATCATATACATCCAATTTGATATCTTTTTACCACCTATTAATGCCACTTTCATACAAGTTAATTTTATTACACATTTTGGCTCTAATCAACCATGTAAGTCACTTTTCACCATATTAGAGTCACTTTGCACCCTATAAGAGTCACTTTCCCCATATATTGATACAATTAACATGTTAACATCATGTACATGCAATTAAACATCCTTTAAGCACCTTTTAGTACCCTTTCCTACAAGTCAATTTTGGGCCACATTTTGGCTCTAATCAATCATGTAAGTGACTTATCACCATATTAGAGTCACTTTGCACTTTATAAGAGTCACTCGCCATCATATATTGGTACAATTAACATGTTAACATCATGTACATGTAATTAGAAATCCTTTTACCACCTCTTAGTGCCACATTCATACAAGTCAATTTTGGTCCACATTTTGGTTCTAATTAACCATGTAAGTCACTTTTCACCATATTAGATTCATTTTGCAGCCTATATGAGTCACTTTCCACCATATATTTATACAATTAACATGTTAACATCATATACATCTAAATTGACATCCTTTTACCACATCTTAATTCCACTTTCATACATGTCAATTTTGTTCCACATTTTGGTTCTAATCAACCATGTAAGTCACTTTTCACCATATTAGATTCACTTTGCACCTTATAAGAGTCACTTTCCACCATATATACAACAATTAATATGTTAACATCATATACATCCAATTTCACATCCTTTTACCGCCTATTAATGCCACTTTCATACATGTTAATATTTTACCATATTTTGGCTTTAATCAACCATGTAAGTCACTTTTCACCATATTAGAGTCACTTTCCACCCTATAAGAGTCATTTGCCACCATATATTGATACAATTAACATATTAACATCATGTACATGCAATTAGACATTCTTTAACCACCTCTTGGTACCCTCTTTCCTACAAGTCAATTTCGGGCCACATTTTGGCACATATCAATCATGTAAGTGACTTCTCACCATATTATAGTCAATTTGCACCTTATAAGAGTCACTTGCCATCATATATCGGTACAATTAACATGATAACATCATGTACATGCAATTAGATATCCTTTTACAACCTCTTAGTGCAACATTCATTCAAGTCAATTTTGATCCACATTTTGGTTCTAATTAACCATGTAAGTCACTTTTCACCATGTTAGAGACATTTTGCACCCTAAATGAGTCACTTTCCACAATCTATATGTATAATTTACATGTTAACATAATATAAATTCATTTTGACATCCTTTTACCAACTATTAGTTCCACTTTCATACAGGTCAATTTTGTTCCACATTTTGGTTCTAATCAACCATGTAAGTCACTTTTCCCCATATTAGAGTCACTTTACACCCTACAAGAGTCACTTTCCATAATATATACAACAATTAAAATGTTAACATCATATACATCCAATTTGACATCCTTTTACCACCTATTAATGCCACTTTCATACAAGTTAATTTTATTCCACATTTTGGCTCTAATCAACCATGTAAGTCACTTTTCACCATATTAGAGTCACTTTGCACCCTATAAGAGTCACTTTCCCCATATATTGATATAATTAACATGTTAACATCATGTACATGCAATTAAACATCCTTTAACCACCTTTTGGTACCCTTTCCTACAAGTCAGTTTTGGACCACATTTTGGCTCTAATCAATCATGTAAGTGACTTATCACCATATTTAAGTCACTTTGCACCTTATAAGAGTCACTTGCCATCATATATTGGTACAATTAACATGTTAACATCATATATATCCGATTAGAAATCCTTTTACCACCTCTCAGTGCCACATTCATACAAGTCAATTTTGGTCCACATTTTGGTTCTAATTAACCATGTAAGTCGCTTTTCACCATATTAGATTCATTTTACAGCCTATAAGAGTCACTTTCCACCATATATTTATATGTTAACATCATATACATCTGAATTGACATCCTTTTACCACCTCTTAATTCCACTTTCATACAGGTCAATTTTGTTCCATATTTTCGTTCTAATCAACCATGTAAGTCACTTTTCACCATATTAGAGTCACTTTGCACCCTATAAGAGTAACTTTCCACCATATATAAAACAATTAATATGTTAGCATCATATACATCCAATTTCACATCCTTTTACCACCTATTAATGCCACTTTCATACAAGTTAATTTTGTACCATATTTTGGCTCTAATCAACCATGTAAGTCACTTTTCACCATAATAGAGTCATTTTGCAATCTATAAGAGTCACTTGCCACCGTATATTGATACAATTAACATGTTAACATCATGTACATGCGATTACACATTCTTTAACCACCTCTTGGTACCCCCTTTCCTACAAGTCAATTTTGGGCCACATTTTAGCACTAATCAATCATGTAAGTGACTTCTCAACATATTAGAGTCATTTTGCACCATATAAGAGTCACTTGCCATCATATATTGGTACAATTAACATGTTAACATCATGTACATGCAATTAGATATCCTTTTACAACCTCTTAGTGCTACATTCATTCAAGTCAATTTTGGTCCACATTTTGGTTCTAATGAACCATGTAAGTCACTTTCCACCATGTTAGAGACATTTTGCACCCTAAATGAGTCACTTTCCACAATCTATATGTATAATTAACATGTTAACATCATATACATCCAATTTGACATCCTTTTACCACCTATTAATGCCACTTTCATACAAGTTAATTTTATTCCACATTTTGGCTCTAATCAACCATGTAAGTCACTTTTCACCATATTAGAGTCACTTTGCACCCTATAAGAGTCATTTTCCCAATATATTGATACAATTAACATGTTAACATCATGTACATGCAATTAAACATCCTTTAACCACCTTTTGGTACCCTTTCCTACAAGTCAATTTTGCGCCACATTTTGGCTCTAATCAATCATGTAAGTGACTTATCACCATATTAGAGTCACTTTGCACCTTATAAGAGTCACTTGCCATCATATATTGGTACAATTAATATGTTAATATCATATATATCCGATTAGAAATCCTTTTACCACCTCTCAGTGCCACATTCATACAAGTCAATTTTGGTTTACATTTTGGTTCTAATTAACCTTGTAAGTCACTTTTCACCATATTAGATTCATGTTGCAGCCTATATGAGTCACTTTCCACCATATATTTATACAATTAACATGTTAACATCATATATATCTGGATTGACATCCTTTTACCACCTCTTAATTCCACTTTCATACAGGTCAATTTTGTTCCACATTTTCGTTCTAATCAACCATGTAAGTCACTTTTCACCATATTAGAGTCACTTTGCACCCTATAAGAGTCACTTTCCACCATATATACAACAATTAATATGTTAACATCATATACATCAAATTTCACATCCTTTTACCGCCTATTAATGCCACTTTCATACAAGTTAATTTTGTACCACATTTTGGCTCTAATCAACCATATAAGTCACTTTTCACCATATTAGAGTCATTTTGCACCCTATAAGAGTCACTTGCCACCGTATATTGATACAATTAACATGTTAACATCATGTACATGTGATTACACATCCTTTAATCAACTCTTGGTACCCCCTTTTCTACAAGTCAATTTTGGGCCACATTTTAGCACTAATCAATCATGTAAGTGACTTCTCACCATATTAGAGTCATTTTGCACCATATAAGAGTCACTTGCTATCATATATTGGTACAATTAACATGTTAACATCATGTACATGCAATTAGATATCCTTTTACAACCTCTTAGTGCTACATTCATTCAAGTCAATTTTGGTCCACATTTTGGTTCTAATGAACCATGTAAGTCACTTTTCACCATGTTAGAGACATTTTGCACCCTAAATGAGTCACTTTCCACAATCTATATGTATAATTAACATGTTAACATCATATACATCCAATTTGACATCCTTTTACCACCGATTAATGCCACTTTCATACAAGTTAATTTTATTCCACATTTTGGCTCTAATCAACCATGTAAGTCACTTTTCACCATATTAGAGTCACTTTGCACCCTATAAGAGTCACTTTCCCCATATATTGATACAATTAACATGTTAACATCATGTACATGCAATTAAACATCCTTTAAGCACCTTTTAGTACCCTTTCCTACAAGTCAATTTTGGGCCACATTTTGGCTCTAATCAATCATGTAAGTGACTTATCACCATATTAGAGTCACTTTGCACCTTATAAGAGTCACTTGCCATCATATATTGGTACAATTAACATGTTAACATGATATATATCCGATTAGAAATCCTTTTACCCCCTTTGAGTGCCACATTCATACAAGTCAATTTTGGTCCACATTTTGGTTCTAATTAACCATATAAGTCACTTTTCACCATATTAGATTCATTTTGCAGCCTATATGAGTCACTTTCCACCATATATTTATACAATTAACATGTTAACATCATATACATCTAAATTGACATCCTTTTACCACCTCTTAATTTCACTTTCATACAGGTCAATTTTGTTCCACATTTTCGTTCTAATCAACCATGTAAGTCACTTTTCACCATATTAGAGTCACTTTGCACCCTATAAGAGTCACTTTACACCATATATACAACAATTAATATGTTAACATCATATATATCCAATTTCACATCCTTTTACCGCCTATTAATGCCACTTTCATACAAGTTAATTTTGTACCACATTTTGGCTCTAATCAACCATGTAAGTCACTTTTCACCATATTAGAGTCATTTGCACCCTATAAGAGTCACTTGCCACCATATATTGATACAATTAACATGTTAACATCATGTACATGCGATTACACATCCTTTAACCACCTCTTGGTACCCCCTTTCCTACATGTCAATTTTGGGCCACATTTTAGCACTAATCAATCATGTAAGTGACTTCTCACCATATTAGAGTCATTTTGCACCATATAAGAGTCACTTGCCATCATATATTGGTACAATTAACATGTTTACATCATGTACATGTAATTAGATATCCTTTTACAATCTCTTAGTGCTACATTCATTCAAGTCAATTTTGGTCCACATTTTGGTTCTAATGAACCATGTAAGTCACTTTTCACCATGTTAGAGATATTTTGCACCATAAATGAGTCCCTTTCCACAATCTATATGTATATTTAACATGTTAACATCATATACATCCAATTTGATATCTTTTTACCACCTATTAATGCCACTTTCATACAAGTTAATTTTATTCCACATTTTGGCTCTAATCAACCATGTAAGTCACTTTTCACCATATTAAAGTTACTTTGCACCCTATTAGAGTCACTTTCCCCATATATTGATACAATTAACATGTTAACATCATGTACATGCAATTAAACATCCTTTAACCACCTTTTGGTACCCTTTCCTACAAGTCAATTTCGGGCCACATTTTGGCTCTAATCAATCATGTAAGTGACTTATCACCATATTAGAGTCACTTTGCACCTTATAAGAGTCACTCGCCATCATATATTGGTACAATTAACATGTTAACATCATGTACATGTAATTAGAAATCCTTTTACCACCTCTTAGTGCCACATTCATACAAGTCAATTTTGGTCCACATTTTGGTTCTAATTAACCATGTAAGTCACTTTTCACCATATTAGATTCATTTTGCAGCCTATATGAGTCACTTTCCACCATATATTTATACAATTAACATGTTAACATCATATACATCTAAATTGACATCCTTTTACCACATCTTAATTCCACTTTCATACATGTCAATTTTGTTCCACATTTTGGTTCTAATCAACCATGTAAGTCACTTTTCACCATATTAGATTCACTTTGCACCTTATAAGAGTCACTTTCCACCATATATACAATAATTAATATGTTAACATCATATACATCCAATTTCACATCCTTTTACCGCCTATTAATGCCACTTTCATACATGTTAATATTTTACCATATTTTGGCTTTAATCAACCATGTAAGTCACTTTTCACCATATTAGAGTCACTTTCCACCCTATAAGAGTCATTTGCCACCATATATTGATACAATTAACATGTTAACATCATGTACATGCAATTAGACATTCTTTAACCACCTCTTGGTACCCTCTTTCCTACAAGTCAATTTTGGGCCACATTTTGGCACATATCAATCATGTAAGTGACTTCTCACCATATTATAGTCAATTTGCACCTTATAAGAGTCACTTGCCATCATATATCGGTACAATTAACATGATAACATCATGTACATGCAATTAGATATCCTTTTACAACCTCTTAGTGCAACATTCATTCAAGTCAATTTTGATCCACATTTTGGTTCTAATTAACCATGTAAGTCACTTTTCACCATGTTAGAGACATTTTGCACCCTAAATGAGTCACTTTCCACAATCTATATGTATAATTAACATGTTAACATCATATAAATTCAATTTGACATCCTTTTACCACCTATTAGTTCCACTTTCATACAGGTCAATTTTGTTCCACATTTTGGTTCTAATCAACCATGTAAGTCACTTTTCACCATATTAGAGTCACTTTACACCCTATAAGACTCACTTTCCACCATATATTGATACAATTAACATGTTAACATCATGTACATGTGATTACACATCCTTTAATCAACTCTTGGTACCCCCTTTTCTACAAGTCAATTTTGGGCCACATTTTAGCACTAATCAATCATGTAAGTGACTTCTCACCATATTAGAGTCATTTTGCACCATATAAGAGTCACTTGCTATCATATATTGGTACAATTAACATGTTAACATCATGTACATGCAATTAGATATCCTTTTACAACCTCTTAGTGCTACATTCATTCAAGTCAATTTTGGTCCACATTTTGGTTCTAATGAACCATGTAAGTCACTTTTCACCATGTTAGAGACATTTTGCACCCTAAATGAGTCACTTTCCACAATCTATATGTATAATTAACATGTTAACATCATATACATCCAATTTGACATCCTTTTACCACCGATTAATGCCACTTTCATACAAGTTAATTTTATTCCACATTTTGGCTCTAATCAACCATGTAAGTCACTTTTCACCATATTAGAGTCACTTTGCACCCTATAAGAGTCACTTTCCCCATATATTGATACAATTAACATGTTAACATCATGTACATGCAATTAAACATCCTTTAAGCACCTTTTAGTACCCTTTCCTACAAGTCAATTTTGGGCCACATTTTGGCTCTAATCAATCATGTAAGTGACTTATCACCATATTAGAGTCACTTTGCACCTTATAAGAGTCACTTGCCATCATATATTGGTACAATTAACATGTTAACATGATATATATCCGATTAGAAATCCTTTTACCCCCTTTGAGTGCCACATTCATACAAGTCAATTTTGGTCCACATTTTGGTTCTAATTAACCATATAAGTCACTTTTCACCATATTAGATTCATTTTGCAGCCTATATGAGTCACTTTGCACCATATATTTATACAATTAACATGTTAACATCATATACATCTGAATTGACATCCTTTTACCACCTCTTAATTCCACTTTCATACAGGTCAATTTTGTTCCACATTTTCGTTCTAATCAACCATGTAAGTCACTTTTCACCATATTAGAGTCACTTTGCACCCTATAAGAGTCACTTTCCACCATATATACAACAATTAATATGTTAACATCATATATATCCAATTTCACATCCTTTTACCGCCTATTAATGCCACTTTCATACAAGTTAATTTTGTACTACATTTTGGCTCTAATCAACCATGTAAGTCACTTTTCACCATATTAGAGTCATTTGCACCCTATAAGAGTCACTTGCCACCATATATTGATACAATTAACATGTTAACATCATGTACATGCGATTACACATCCTTTAACCACCTCTTGGTACCCCCCTTTCCTACATGTCAATTTTGGGCCACATTTTAGCACTAATCAATCATGTAAGTGACTTCTCACCATATTAGAGTCATTTTGCACCATATAAGAGTCACTTGCCATCATATATTGGTACAATTAACATGTTAACATCATGTACATGTAATTAGATATCCTTTTACAACCTCTTAGTGCTACATTCATTCAAGTCAATTTTGGTCCTCATTTTGGTTCTAATGAACCATGTAAGTCACTTTTCACCATGTTAGAGATATTTTGCACCATAAATGAGTCCCTTTCCACAATCTATATGTATAATTAACATGTTAACATCATATACATCCAATTTGATATCCTTTTACCACCTATTAATGCCACTTTCATACAAGTTAATTTTATTCCACATTTTGGCTCTAATCAAACCATGTAAGTCACTTTTCACCATATTAGAGTCACTTTGCACCCTATTAGAGTCACTTTCCCCATATATTGATACAATTAACATGTTAACATCATGTACATGCAATTAAACATCCTTTAACCACCTTTTGGTACCCTTTCCTACAAGTCAATTTTGGGCCACATTTTGGCTCTAATCAATCGTGTAAGTGACTTATCACCATATTAGAGTCACTTTGCACCTTATAAGAGTCACTCGCCATCATATATTGGTACAATTAACATGTTAACATCATGTACATGTAATTAGAAATCCTTTTACCACCTCTTAGTGCCACATTCATACAAGTCAATTTTGGTCCACATTTTGGTTCTAATTAACCATGTAAGTCACTTTTCACCATATTAGATTCATTTTGCAGCCTATATGAGTCACTTTCCACCATATATTTATACAATTAACATGTTAACATCATATACATCTAAATTGACATCCTTTTACCACATCTTAATTCCACTTTCATAAATGTCAATTTTGTTCCACATTTTGGTTCTAATCAACCATGTAAGTCACTTTTCACCATATTAGATTCACTTTGCACCTTATAAGAGTCACTTTCCACTATATATACAACAATTAATATGTTAACATCATATACATCCAATTTCACATCCTTTTACCGCCTATTAATGCCACTTTCATACATGTTAATATTTTACCATATTTTGGCTTTAATCAACCATGTAAGTCACTTTTCACCATATTAGAGTCACTTTCCACCCTATAAGAGTCATTTGCCACCATATATTGATACAATTAACATGTTAACATCATGTACATGTGATTACACATCCTTTAATCAACTCTTGGTACCCCCTTTTCTACAAGTCAATTTTGGGCCACATTTTAGCACTAATCAATCATGTAAGTGACTTCTCACCATATTAGAGTCATTTTGCACCATATAAGAGTCACTTGCTATCATATATTGGTACAATTAACATGTTAACATCATGTACATGCAATTAGATATCCTTTTACAACCTCTTAGTGCTACATTCATTCAAGTCAATTTTGGTCCACATTTTGGTTCTAATGAACCATGTAAGTCACTTTTCACCATGTTAGAGACATTTTGCACCCTAAATGAGTCACTTTCCACAATCTATATGTATAATTAACATGTTAACATCATATAAATTCAATTTGACATCCTTTTACCACCTATTAGTTCCACTTTCATACAGGTCAATTTTGTTCCACATTTTGGTTCTAATCAACCATGTAAGTCACTTTTCACCATATTAGAGTCACTTTACACCCTATAAGACTCACTTTCCACCATATATTGATACAATTAACATGTTAACATCATGTACATGTGATTACACATCCTTTAATCAACTCTTGGTACCCCCTTTTCTACAAGTCAATTTTGGGCCACATTTTAGCACTAATCAATCATGTAAGTGACTTCTCACCATATTATAGTCAATTTGCACCTTATAAGAGTCACTTGCCATCATATATCGGTACAATTAACATGATAACATCATGTACATGCAATTAGATATCCTTTTACAACCTCTTAGTGCAACATTCATTCAAGTCAATTTTGATCCACATTTTGGTTCTAATTAACCATGTAAGTCACTTTTCACCATGTTAGAGACATTTTGCACCCTAAATGAGTCACTTTCCACAATCTATATGTATAATTAACATGTTAACATCATATAAATTCAATTTGACATCCTTTTACCACCTATTAGTTCCACTTTCATACAGGTCAATTTTGTTCCACATTTTGGTTCTAATCAACCATGTAAGTCACTTTTCACCATATTAGAGTCACTTTACACCCTATAAGACTCACTTTCCACCATATATTGATACAATTAACATGTTAACATCATGTACATGTGATTACACATCCTTTAATCAACTCTTGGTACCCCCTTTTCTACAAGTCAATTTTGGGCCACATTTTAGCACTAATCAATCATGTAAGTGACTTCTCACCATATTAGAGTCATTTTGCACCATATAAGAGTCACTTGCTATCATATATTGGTACAATTAACATGTTAACATCATGTACATGCAATTAGATATCCTTTTACAACCTCTTAGTGCTACATTCATTCAAGTCAATTTTGGTCCACATTTTGGTTCTAATGAACCATGTAAGTCACTTTTCACCATGTTAGAGACATTTTGCACCCTAAATGAGTCACTTTCCACAATCTATATGTATAATTAACATGTTAACATCATATACATCCAATTTGACATCCTTTTACCACCGATTAATGCCACTTTCATACAAGTTAATTTTATTCCACATTTTGGCTCTAATCAACCATGTAAGTCACTTTTCACCATATTAGAGTCACTTTGCACCCTATAAGAGTCACTTTCCCCATATATTGATACAATTAACATGTTAACATCATGTACATGCAATTAAACATCCTTTAAGCACCTTTTAGTACCCTTTCCTACAAGTCAATTTTGGGCCACATTTTGGCTCTAATCAATCATGTAAGTGACTTATCACCATATTAGAGTCACTTTGCACCTTATAAGAGTCACTTGCCATCATATATTGGTACAATTAACATGTTAACATGATATATATCCGATTAGAAATCCTTTTACCCCCTTTGAGTGCCACATTCATACAAGTCAATTTTGGTCCACATTTTGGTTCTAATTAACCATATAAGTCACTTTTCACCATATTAGATTCATTTTGCAGCCTATATGAGTCACTTTGCACCATATATTTATACAATTAACATGTTAACATCATATACATCTGAATTGACATCCTTTTACCACCTCTTAATTCCACTTTCATACAGGTCAATTTTGTTCCACATTTTCGTTCTAATCAACCATGTAAGTCACTTTTCACCATATTAGAGTCACTTTGCACCCTATAAGAGTCACTTTCCACCATATATACAACAATTAATATGTTAACATCATATATATCCAATTTCACATCCTTTTACCGCCTATTAATGCCACTTTCATACAAGTTAATTTTGTACTACATTTTGGCTCTAATCAACCATGTAAGTCACTTTTCACCATATTAGAGTCATTTGCACCCTATAAGAGTCACTTGCCACCATATATTGATACAATTAACATGTTAACATCATGTACATGCGATTACACATCCTTTAACCACCTCTTGGTACCCCCTTTCCTACATGTCAATTTTGGGCCACATTTTAGCACTAATCAATCATGTAAGTGACTTCTCACCATATTAGAGTCATTTTGCACCATATAAGAGTCACTTGCCATCATATATTGGTACAATTAACATGTTAACATCATGTACATGTAATTAGATATCCTTTTACAACCTCTTAGTGCTACATTCATTCAAGTCAATTTTGGTCCTCATTTTGGTTCTAATGAACCATGTAAGTCACTTTTCACCATGTTAGAGATATTTTGCACCATAAATGAGTCCCTTTCCACAATCTATATGTATAATTAACATGTTAACATCATATACATCCAATTTGATATCCTTTTACCACCTATTAATGCCACTTTCATACAAGTTAATTTTATTCCACATTTTGGCTCTAATCAAACCATGTAAGTCACTTTTCACCATATTAGAGTCACTTTGCACCCTATTAGAGTCACTTTCCCCATATATTGATACAATTAACATGTTAACATCATGTACATGCAATTAAACATCCTTTAACCACCTTTTGGTACCCTTTCCTACAAGTCAATTTTGGGCCACATTTTGGCTCTAATCAATCGTGTAAGTGACTTATCACCATATTAGAGTCACTTTGCACCTTATAAGAGTCACTCGCCATCATATATTGGTACAATTAACATGTTAACATCATGTACATGTAATTAGAAATCCTTTTACCACCTCTTAGTGCCACATTCATACAAGTCAATTTTGGTCCACATTTTGGTTCTAATTAACCATGTAAGTCACTTTTCACCATATTAGATTCATTTTGCAGCCTATATGAGTCACTTTCCACCATATATTTATACAATTAACATGTTAACATCATATACATCTAAATTGACATCCTTTTACCACATCTTAATTCCACTTTCATAAATGTCAATTTTGTTCCACATTTTGGTTCTAATCAACCATGTAAGTCACTTTTCACCATATTAGATTCACTTTGCACCTTATAAGAGTCACTTTCCACTATATATACAACAATTAATATGTTAACATCATATACATCCAATTTCACATCCTTTTACCGCCTATTAATGCCACTTTCATACATGTTAATATTTTACCATATTTTGGCTTTAATCAACCATGTAAGTCACTTTTCACCATATTAGAGTCACTTTCCACCCTATAAGAGTCATTTGCCACCATATATTGATACAATTAACATGTTAACATCATGTACATGTGATTACACATCCTTTAATCAACTCTTGGTACCCCCTTTTCTACAAGTCAATTTTGGGCCACATTTTAGCACTAATCAATCATGTAAGTGACTTCTCACCATATTAGAGTCATTTTGCACCATATAAGAGTCACTTGCTATCATATATTGGTACAATTAACATGTTAACATCATGTACATGCAATTAGATATCCTTTTACAACCTCTTAGTGCTACATTCATTCAAGTCAATTTTGGTCCACATTTTGGTTCTAATGAACCATGTAAGTCACTTTTCACCATGTTAGAGACATTTTGCACCCTAAATGAGTCACTTTCCACAATCTATATGTATAATTAACATGTTAACATCATATACATCCAATTTGACATCCTTTTACCACCTATTAATGCCACTTTCATACAAGTAAATTTTATTCCACATTTTGGCTCTAATCAACCATGTAAGTCACTTTTCACCATATTAGAGTCACTTTGCACCCTATAAGAGTCACTTTCCCCATATATTGATACAATTAACATGTTAACATCATGTACATGCAATTAAACATCCTTTAAGCACCTTTTAGTACCCTTTCCTACAAGTCAATTTTGGGCCACATTTTGGCTCTAATCAATCATGTAAGTGACTTATCACCATATTAGAGTCACTTTGCACCTTATAAGAGTCACTTGCCATCATATATTGGAACAATTAACATGTTAACATGATATATATCCGATTAGAAATCCTTTTACCCCCTTTGAGTGCCACATTCATACAAGTCAATTTTGGTCCACATTTTGGTTCTAATTAACCATGTAAGTCACTTTTCACCATATTAGATTCATTTTGCAGCCTATATGAGTCACTTTCCACCATATATTTATACAATTAACATGTTAACATCATATACATCTGAATTGACATCCTTTTACCACCTCTTAATTCCACTTTCATACAGGTCAATTTTGTTCCACATTTTCATTCTAATCAACCATGTAAGTCACTTTTCACCATATTAGAGTCACTTTGCACCCTATAAGAGTCACTTTCCACCATATATACAACAATTAATATGTTAACATCATATATATCCAATTTCACATCCTTTTACCGCCTATTAATGCCACTTTCATACAAGTTAATTTTGTACTACATTTTGGCTCTAATCAACCATGTAAGTCACTTTTCACCATATTAGAGTCATTTGCACCCTATAAGAGTCACTTGCCACCATATATTGATACAATTAACATGTTAACATCATGTACATGCGATTACACATCCTTTAACCACCTCTTGGTACCCCCTTTCCTACATGTCAATTTTGGGCCACATTTTAGCACTAATCAATCATGTAAGTGACTTCTCACCATATTAGAGTCATTTTGCACCATATAAGAGTCACTTGCCATCATATATTGGTACAATTAACATGTTAACATCATGTACATGTAATTAGATATCCTTTTACAACCTCTTAGTGCTACATTCATTCAAGTCAATTTTGGTCCACATTTTGGTTCTAATGAACCATGTAAGTCACTTTTCACCATGTTAGAGATATTTTGCACCATAAATGAGTCCCTTTCCACAATCTATATGTATAATTAACATGTTAACATCATATACATCAAATTTGATATCCTTTTACCACCTATTAATGCCACTTTCATACAAGTTAATTTTATTCCACATTTTGGCTCTAATCAAACCATGTAAGTCACTTTTCACCATATTAGAGTCACTTTGCACCCTATTAGAGTCACTTTCCCCATATATTGATACAATTAACATGTTAACATCATGTACATGCAATTAAACATCCTTTAACCACCTTTTGGTACCCTTTCCTACAAGTCAATTTTGGGCCACATTTTGGCTCTAATCAATCGTGTAAGTGACTTATCACCATATTAGAGTCACTTTGCACCTTATAAGAGTCACTCGCCGTCATATATTGGTACAATTAACATGTTAACATCATGTACATGTAATTAGAAATCCTTTTACCACCTCTTAGTGCCACATTCATACAAGTCAATTTTGGTCCACATTTTGGTTCTAATTAACCATGTAAGTCACTTTTCACCATATTAGATTCATTTTGCAGCCTATATGAGTCACTTTCCACCATATATTTATACAATTAACATGTTAACATCATATACATCTAAATTGACATCCTTTTACCACATCTTAATTCCACTTTCATACATGTCAATTTTGTTCCACATTTTGGTTCTAATCAACCATGTAAGTCACTTTTCACCATATTAGATTCACTTTGCACCTTATAAGAGTCACTTTCCACCATATATACAACAATTAATATGTTAACATCATATACATCCAATTTCACATCCTTTTACCGCCTATTAATGCCACTTTCATACATGTTAATATTTTACCATATTTTGGCTTTAATCAACCATGTAAGTCACTTTTCACCATATTAGAGTCACTTTCCACCCTATAAGAGTCATTTGCCACCATATATTGATACAATTAACATGTTAACATCATGTACATGCAATTAGACATTCTTTAACCACCTCTTGGTACCCTCTTTCCTACAAGTCAATTTTGGGCCACATTTTGGCACATATCAATCATGTAAGTGACTTCTCACCATATTATAGTCAATTTGAACCTTATAAGAGTCACTTGCCATCATATATCGGTACAATTAACATGATAACATCATGTACATGCAATTAGATATCCTTTTACAACCTCTTAGTGCAACATTCATTCAAGTCAATTTTGATCCACATTTTGGTTCTAATTAACCATGTAAGTCACTTTTCACCTAGTTAGAGACATTTTGCACCCTAAATGAGTCACTTTCCACAATCTATATGTATAATTAACATGTTAACATCATATAAATTCAATTTGACATCCTTTTACCACCTATTAGTTCCACTTTCATACAGGTCAATTTTGTTCCACATTTTGGTTCTAATCAACCATGTAAGTCACTTTTCACCATATTAGAGTCACTTTACACCCTATAAGAGTCACTTTCCACCATATATTGATACAATTAACATGTTAAAATCATATACATGCGATTACACATCCTTTAACCACCTCTTGGTACCCCCTTTCCTACAAGTCAATCTTGGGCCACATTTTAGCACTAATCAATCATGTAAGTGACTTCTCACCATATTAGAGTCATTTTGCACCATATAAGAGTCACTTGCTATCATATATTGGTACAATTAACATGTTAACATCATGTACATGCAATTAGATATCCTTTTACAACCTCTTAGTGCTACATTCATTCAAGTCAATTTTGGTCCACATTTTGGTTCTAATGAACCATGTAAGTCACTTTTCACCATATTAGAGACATTTTGCACCCTAAATGAGTCACTTTCCACAATCTATATGTATAATTAACATGTTAACATCATATACATCCAATTTGACATCCTTTTACCACCTATTAATGCCACTTTCATACAAGTTAATTTTATTCCACATTTTGGCTCTAATCAACCATGTAAGTCACTTTTCACCATATTAGAGTCACTTTGCACCCTATAAGAGTCACTTTCCCCATATATTGATACAATTAACATGTTAACATCATGTACATGCAATTAAACATTCTTTAAGCACCTTTTAGTACCCTTTCCTACAAGTCAATTTTGGGCCACATTTTGGCTCTAATCAATCATGTAAGTGACTTATCACCATATTAGAGTCACTTTGCACCTTATAAGAGTCACTTGCCATCATATATTGGTACAATTAACATGTTAACATGATATATATCCGATTAGAAATCCTTTTACCCCCTTTGAGTGCCACATTCATACAAGTCAATTTTGGTCCACATTTTCGTTCTAATTAACCATGTAAGTCACTTTTCACCATATTAGATTCATTTTGCAGCCTATATGAGTCACTTTCCACCATATATTTATACAATTAACATCATATACATCTGAATTGACATCCTTTTACCACCTCTTAATTCCACTTTCATACAGGTCAATTTTGTTCCACATTTTCGTTCTAATCAACCATGTAAGTCACTTTTCACCATATTAGAGTCACTTTGCACCCTATAAGAGTCACTTTCCACCATATATACAACAATTAATATGTTAACATCATATATATCCAATTTCACATCCTTTTACCGCCTATTAATGCCACTTTCATACAAGTTAATTTTGTACCACATTTTGGCTCTAATCAACCATGTAAGTCACTTTTCACCATATTAGAGTCATTTGCACCCTATAAGAGTCACTTGCCACCATATATTGATACAATTAACATGTTAACATCATGTACATGCGATTACACATCCTTTAACCACCTCTTGGTACCCCCTTTCCTACATGTCAATTTTGGGCCACATTTTAGCACTAATCAATCATGTAAGTCACTTTTCACCATATTAGAGTCATTTACACCCTATAAGAGTCACTTGCCACCATATATTGGTACAATTAACATGTTAACATCATGTACATATAATTAGATATCCTTTAACCACCTCTTGGTACTACATTCCTACATGTCAATTTTAGGCCACATTTTAGTTCTAATGAACCATGTAAGTGACTTCTCACCATATTAGAGTCATTTTGCACCATATAAGAGTCACTTTCCACAATCTATATTTATAATTAACATGTTAACATCATGTACATGTAATTAGATATCCTTTTACAACCTCTTAGCGCTACATTCATTCAAGTCAATTTTGGTCCACATTTTGGCTCTAATGAACCATGTAAGTCACTTTTCACCATATTAGAGATATTTTGCACCCTATTAGAGTCCCTTTCCACAATCTATATTTATAATTAACATGTTAACATCATATACATCCAATTTGATATCCTTTTACCACCTATTAATGCCACTTTCATACAAGTTAATTTTATTCCACATTTTGGCTCTAATCAACCATGTAAGTCACTTTTCACCATATTAGAGTCACTTTGCACCCTATTAGAGTCACTTTCCCCATATATTGATACAATTAACATGTTAACATCATGTACATGCAATTAAACATCCTTTAACCACCTTTTGGTACCCTTTCCTACAAGTCAATTTTGGGCCACATTTTGGCTCTAATCAATCATGTAAGTGACTTATCACCATATTAGAGTCACTTTGCAACTTATAAGAGTCACTCGCCATCATATATTGGTACAATTAACATGTTAACATCATGTACATGTAATTAGAAATCCTTTTACCACCTCTTAGTGCCACATTCATACAAGTCAATTGTGGTCCACATTTTGGTTCTAATTAACCATGTAAGTCACTTTTCACCATATTAGATTCATTTTGCAGCCTATATGAGTCACTTTCCACCATATATTTATACAATTAACATGTTAACATCATATACATCTAAATTGACATCCTTTTACCACATCTTAATTCCACTTTCATACATGTCAATTTTGTTCCACATTTTGGTTCTAATCAACCATGTAAGTCACTTTTCACCATATTAGATTCACTTTGCACCTTATAAGAGTCACTTTCCACCATATATACAACAATTAATATGTTAACATCATATACATCCAATTTCACATCCTTTTACCGCCTATTAATGCCACTTTCATACATGTTAATATTTTACCATATTTTGGCTTTAATCAACCATGTAAGTCACTTTTCACCATATTAGAGTCACTTTCCACCCTATAAGAGTCATTTGCCACCATATATTGATACAATTAACATGTTAACATCATGTACATGCAATTAGACATTCTTTAACCACCTCTTGGTACCCTCTTTCCTACAAGTCAATTTTTGGCCACATTTTGGCACATATCAATCATGTAAGTGACTTCTCACCATATTATAGTCAATTTGAACCTTATAAGAGTCACTTGCCATCATATATCGGTACAATTAACATGATAACATCATGTACATGCAATTAGATATCCTTTTACAACCTCTTAGTGCAACATTCATTCAAGTCAATTTTGATCCACATTTTCGTTCTAATTAACCATGTAAGTCACTTTTCACCATGTTAAAGACATTTTGCACCCTAAATGAGTCACTTTCCACAATCTATATGTATAATTAACATGTTAACATCATATAAATTCAATTTGACATCCTTTTACCACCAATTAGTTCCACTTTCATACAGGTCAATTTTGTTCCACATTTTGGTTCTAATCAACCATGTAAGTCACTTTTCACCATATTAGAGTCACTTTACACCCTATAAGAGTCACTTTCCACCATATATTGATACAATTAACATGTTAAAATCATATACATGCGATTACACATCCTTTAACCACCTCTTGGTACCCCCTTTCCTACAAGTCAATCTTGGGCCACATTTTAGCACATATCAATCATGTAAGTGACTTCTCACCATATTATAGTCAATTTGAACCTTATAAGAGTCACTTGCCATCATATATCGGTACAATTAACATGATAACATCATGTACATGCAATTAGATATCCTTTTACAACCTCTTAGTGCAACATTCATTCAAGTCAATTTTGATCCACATTTTCGTTCTAATTAACCATGTAAGTCACTTTTCACCATGTTAGAGACATTTTGCACCCTAAATGAGTCACTTTCCACAATCTATATGTATAATTAACATGTTAACATCATATAAATCCAATTTGACATCCTTTTATCACCAATTAGTTCCACTTTCATACAGGTCAATTTTGTTCCACATTTTGGCTCTAATCAACCATGTAAGTCACTTTTCACCATATTAGAGTCACTTTGCACCCTATAAGAGTCACTTTCCATAATATATACAACAATTAAAATGTTAACATCATATACATCCAATTTGACATCCTTTTACCACCTATTAATGCCACTTTCATACAAGTTAATTTTATTCCACATTTTGGCTCTAATCAACCATGTAAGTCAATTTTCACCATATTAGAGTCACTTTGCACCCTATAAGAGTCACTTTCCCCATATATTGAAACAATTAACGTGTTAACATCATGTACATACAATTAAACATCCTTTAACCACCTTTTGGTAGCCTTTCCTACAAGTCAGTTTTGGACCACATTTTGGATTTAATCAATCATGTAAGTGACTTATCACCATATTTAAGTCACTTTGCACCTTATAAAAGTCACTTGCCATCATATATTGGTACAATTAACATGTTAACATCATATATATCCGATTAGAAATCCTTTTACCACCTCTCAGTGCCACATTCATACAAGTCAATTTTGGTCCACATTTTGGTTCTAATTAACCATGTAAGTCGCTTTTCACCATATTAGATTCATTTTACAGCCTATATGAGTCACTTTCCACCATATATTTATATGTTAACATCATATACATCTGAATTGACATACTTTTACCACCTCTTAATTCCACTTTCATACAGGTCAATTTTGTTCCACATTTTCGTTCTAATCAACCATGTAAGTCACTTTTCACAATATTAGAGTCACTTTGCACCCTATAAGAGTCACTTTCCACCATATATACAACAATTAATATGTTAGCATCATATACATCCAATTTCACATCCTTTTACCACCTATTAATGCCACTTTCATACAAGTTAATTTTGTACCATATTTTGGCTCTAATCAACCATGTAAGTCACTTTTCACCATATTAGAGTCATTTTGCAATCTATAAGAGTAACTTGCCACCGTATATTGATACAATTAACATGTTAACATCATGTACATGCGATTACACATTCTTTAACCACCTCTTGGTACCCCCTTTCCTACAAGTCAATTTTGGGCCACATTTTAGCACTAATCAATCATGTAAGTGACTTCTCACCATATTAGAGTCATTTTGCACCATATAAGAGTCACTTGCCATCATATATTGGTACAATTAACATGTTAACATCATGTACATGCAATTAGATATCCTTTTACAACCTCTTAGTGCTACATTCATTCAAGTCAATTTTGGTCAACATTTTGGTTCTAATGAACCATGTAAGTCACTTTCCACCATGTTAGAGACATTTTGCACCATATAAGAGTCACTTTCCACAATCTATATGTATAATTAACATGTTAACATCATATACATCCAATTTGACATCCTTTTACCACCTATTAATGCCACTTTCATACAAGTTAATTTTATTCCACATTTTGGCTCTAATCAACCATGTAAGTCACTTTTCACCATATTAGAGTCACTTTGCACCTTATAAGAGTCACTTTCCCCATATATTGATACAATTAACATGTTAACATCATGTACATGCAATTAAACATCCTTTAACCACCTTTTGGTACCCTTTCCTACAAGTCAATTTTGGGCCACATTTTGGCTCTAATCAATCATGTAAGTGACTTATCACCATATTAGGGTCACTTTGCACCTTATAAGAGTCACTTGCCATCATATATTGGTACAATTAACATGTTAATATCATATATATCCGATTAGAAATCCTTTTACCACCTCTCAGTGCCACATTCATACAAGTCAATTTTGGTCCATATTTTGGTTCTAATTAACCGTGTAAGTCACTTTTCACCATATTAGATTCATGTTGCAGCCTATATGAGTCACTTTCCACCATATATTTATACAATTAACATGTTAACATCATATATATCCGATTAGAAATCCTTTTACCACCTCTTAATTCCACTTTCATACAGGTCAATTTTGTTCCACATTTTCGTTCTAATCAACCATGTAAGTCACTTTTCACCATATTAGAGTCACTTTGCACCCTATAAGAGTCACTTTCCACCATATATACAACAAATAACATGTTAACATTATATACATCTAATTTCACATCCTTTTACCGCCTATTAATGCCACTTTCATACAAGTTAATTTTATTCCACATTTTGGCTCTAATCAACCATGTAAGTCACTTTTCACCATATTAGAGTCACTTTGCACCCTATAAGAGTCACTTTCCCCGTATATTGATAAAATTAACATGTTAACATAATGTACATGCAATTAAACATCCTTTAACCACCTTTTGGTACCCTTTCCTACAAGTCAATTTTGGGCCACATTTTGGCTCTAATCAATCATGTAAGTGACTTATCACCATATTAGAGTCACTTTGCACCTTATAAGAGTCACTTGCCATCATATATTGGTACAATTAACATGTTAACATCATATATATCCGATTAGAAATCCTTTTACCACCTCGCAGTGCCACATTAATACAAGTCAATTTTGGTCCACATTTTGGTTCTAATTAACCATGTAAGTCACTTTTCACCATATTAGATTCATTTTGCAGCCTATATGAGTCACTTTCCACCATATATTTATACAATTAACATGTTAACATCATATACATCTGAATTGACATCCTTTTACCACCTCTTAATTCCACTTTCATAGAGGTCAATTTTGTTCCACATTTTCGTTATAATCAACCACGTAAGTCACTTTTCACCATATTAGAGTCACTTTGCACCCTATAAGAGTCACTTTCCACCATATATACAACAATTAATATGTTAACATCATATACATCCAATTTCACAACCTTTTACCGCCTATTAATGCCACTTTCATACAAGTTAATTTTGTACCACATTTTGGCTCTAATCAACCATGTAAGTCACTTTTCACCATATTAGAGTCATTTTGCACCTTTTAAGATTCACTTGCCACCCTATATTGATACAAGTAACATGTTAACATCATGTACAAGCGATTACACATCCTTTAACCACCTCTTGGTACCCCCTTTCCTACATATCAATTTTGGGCCACATTTTAGCACTAATCAATCATGTAAGTGACTTCTCACCATATTAGAGTCATTTTGCACCATATAAGAGTCACTTGCCATCATATATTGGTACAATTAACATGTTAACATCATGTACATGCAATTAGATATCATTTTACAACATCTTAGTGCTACATTCATTCAAGTCAATTTTGGTCCACATTTTGGTTCTAATGAACCATGTAAGTCACTTTTCACCATGTTAGAGACATTTTGAACCCTAAATGAGTCCCTTTCCACAATCTATATGTATAATTAACATGTTAACATCATATACATCCAATTTGACATCCTTTTACCACCTATTAATGCCACTTTCATACAAGTTAATTTTATTCCACGTTTTGGCTCTAATCAACCTTGTAAGTCACTTTTCACCATATTAGAGTCACTTTGCACCCTATAAGAGTCACTTTCCCCATATATTGATACAATTAACATGTTAACATCATGTACATGCAATTAAACATCCTTTAACCACCTTTTGGTACCCTTTCCTACAAGTCAATTTTGGGCCACATTTTGGCTCTAATCAATCATGTAAGTGACTTATCACCATATTAGAGTCACTTTGCACCTTATAAGAGTCACTTGCCATCATATATTGGTACAATTAACATGTTAACATCATATATATCCGATTAGAAATCCTTTTACCACCTCGCAGTGCCACATTCATACTAGTCAATTTTGGTCCACATTTTGGTTCTAATTAACCATGTAAGTCACTTTTCACCATATTAGATTCATTTTGTAGCCTATATGAGTCACTTTCCACCATATATTTATACAATTAACATGTTAACATCATATACATCTGAATTGACATCCTTTTACCACTTCTTAATTCCACTTTCATACAGGTCAATTTTGTTCCACATTTTCGTTCTAATCAACCATGTAAGTCACTTTTCACCATATTAGGGTCACTTTGCACCCTATAAGAGTCACTTTCCACCATATATACAACAATTAATATGTTAACATCATATACATCCAATTTCACATCCTTTTACCGCCTATTAATGCCACTTTCATACAAGTTAATTTTGTACCACATTTTGGCTCTAATCAACCATGTAAGTCACTTTTCACCATATTAGAGTCATTTTGCACCCTATAAGAGTCACTTGCCACCCTATATTGATACAAGTAACATGTTAACATCATGTACAAGCGATTACACATCCTTTAACCACCTCTTGGTACCCCCTTTCCTACATGTCAATTTTGGGCCACATTTTAGCACTAATCAATCATGTAAGTGACTTCTCACCATATTAGAGTCATTTTGCACCATATAAGAGTCACTTGCCATCATATATTGGTACAATTAACATGTTAACATCATGTACATGCAATTAGATATCCTTTTACAACCTCTTAGTGCTACATTCATTCAAGTCAATTTTGGTCCACATTTTGGTTCTAATGAACCATGTAAGTCACTTTTCACCATGTTAGAGACATTTTGCACCCTAAATGAGTCCCTTTCCACAATCTATATGTATAATTAACATGTTAACATCATATACATCCAATTTGACATCCTTTTACCACCTATTAATGCCACTTTCATACAAGTTAATTTTATTCCACATTTTGGCTCTAATCAACCATGTAAGTCACTTTTCACCATATTAGAGTCACTTTGCACCCTATAAGAGTCACTTTCCCCATATATTGATAAAATTAACATGTTAACATAATGTACATGCAATTAAACATCCTTTAACCACCTTTTGGTACCCTTTCCTACAAGTCAATTTTGGGCCACATTTTGGCTCTAATCAATCATGTAAGTGACTTATCACCATATTAGAGTCACTTTGCACCTTATAAGAGTCACTTGCCATCATATATTGGTACAATTAACATGTTAACATCATATATATCCGATTAGAAATCCTTTTACCACCTCGCAGTGCCACATTCATACAAGTCAATTTTGGTCCACATTTTGGTTCTAATTAACCATGTAAGTCACTTTTCACCATATTAGATTCATTTTGCAGCCTATATGAGTCACTTTCCACCATATATTTATACAATTAACATGTTAACATCATATACATCTGAATTGACATCCTTTTACCACCTCTTAATTCCACTTTCATACAGGTCAATTTTGTTCCACATTTTCGTTCTAATCAACCACGTAAGTCACTTTTCACCATATTAGAGTCACTTTGCACCCTATAAGAGTCACTTTCCACCATATATACAACAATTAATATGTTAACATCATATACATCCAATTTCACATCCTTTTACCGCCTATTAATGCCACTTTCATACAAGTTAATTTTGTACCACATTTTGGCTCCAATCAACCATTTAAGTCACTTTTCACCATATTAGAGTCATTTTGCACCCTATAAGAGTCACTTGCCACCCTATATTGATACAAGTAACATGTTAACATCATGTACAAGCGATTACACATCCTTTAACCACCTCTTGGTACCCCCTTTCCTACATGTCAATTTTGGGCCACATTTTAGCCCTAATCAATCATGTAAGTGACTTCTCACCATATTAGAGTCATTTTGCACCATATAAGAGTCACTTGCCATCATATATTGGTACAATTAACATGTTAACATCATGTACATGCAATTAGATATCATTTTACAACATTTTAGTGCTACATTCATTCAAGTCAATTTTGGTCCACATTTTGGTTCTAATGAACCATGTAAGTCACTTTTCACCATGTTAGAGACATTTTGCACCCTAAATGAGTCCCTTTCCACAATCTATATGTATAATTAACATGTTAACATCATATACATCCAATTTGACATCCTTTTACCACCTATTAATGCCACTTTCATACAAGTTAATTTTATTCCACATTTTGGCTCTAATCAACCTTGTAAGTCACTTTTCACCATATTAGAGTCACTTTGCACCCTATAAGAGTCACTTTCCCCATATATTGATACAATTAACATGTTAACATCATGTACATGCAATTAAACATCCTTTAACCACCTTTTGGTACCCTTTCCTACAAGTCAATTTTGGGCCACATTTTGGCTCTAATCAATCATGTAAGTGACTTATCACCATATTAGAGTCACTTTGCACCTTATAAGAGTCACTTGCCATCATATATTGGTACAATTAACATGTTAACATCATATATATCCGATTAGAAATCCTTTTACCACCTCGCAGTGCCACATTCATACAAGTCAATTTTGGTCCACATTTTGGTTCTAATTAACCATGTAAGTCACTTTTCACCATATTAGATTCATTTTGTAGCCTATATGAGTCACTTTCCACCATATATTTATACAATTAACATGTTAACATCATATACATCTGAATTGACATCCTTTTACCACCTCTTAATTCCACTTTCTTACAGGTCAATTTTGTTCCTCATTTTCGTTCTAATCAACCATGTAAGTCACTTTTCACCATATTAGAGTCACTTTGCACCCTATAAGAGTCACTTTCCACCATATATACAACAATTAATATGTTAACATCATATACATCCAATTTCACATCCTTTTACCGCCTATTAATGCCACTTTCATACAAGTTAATTTTGTACCACATTTTGGCTCTAATCAACCATGTAAGTCACTTTTCACCATATTAGAGTCATTTTGCACCCTATAAGAGTCACTTGCCACCCTATATTGATACAAGTAACATGTTAACATCATGTACATGCGATTACACATCCTTTAACCACCTCTTGGTACCCCCTTTCCTACATGTCAATTTTGGGCCACATTTTAGCACTAATCAATCATGTAAGTGACTTCTCACCATATTAGAGTCATTTTGCACCATATAAGAGTCACTTGCCATCATATATTGGTACAATTAACATGTTAACATCATGTACATGCAATTAGATATCCTTTTACAACCTCTTAGTGCTACATTCATTCAAGTCAATTTTGGTCCACATTTTGGTTCTAATGAACCATGTAAGTCACTTTTCACCATGTTAGAGACATTTTGCACCCTAAATGAGTCACTTTCCACAATCTATATGTATAATTAACATGTTAACATCATATACATCCAATTTGACATCCTTTTACCACCTATTAATGCCACTTTCATACAAGTTAATTTTATTCCACATTTTGGCTCTAATCAACCATGTAAGTCACTTTTCACCATATTAGAGTCACTTTGCACCCTATAAGAGTCACTTTCCCCATATATTGATAAAATTAACATGTTAACATCATGTACATGCAATTAAACATCCTTTAACCACCTTTTGGTACCCTTTCCTACAAGTCAATTTTGGGCCACATTTTGGCTCTAATCAATCATGTAAGTGACTTATCACCATATTAGAGTCACTTTGCACCTTATAAGAGTCACTTGCCATCATATATTGGTACAATTAACATGTTAACATCATATATATCCGATTAGAAATCCTTTTACCACCTCGCAGTGCCACATTCATACAAGTCAATTTTGGTCCACATTTTGGTTCTAATTAACCATGTAAGTCACTTTTCACCATATTAGATTCATTTTGCTGCCTATATGAGTCACTTTCCACCATATATTTATACAATTAACATGTTAACATCATATACATCTGAATTGACATCCTTTTACCACCTCTTAATTCCACTTTCTTACAGGTCAATTTTGTTCCACATTTTCGTTCTAATCAACCATGTAAGTCACTTTTCACCATATTAGGGTCACTTTGCACCCTATAAGAGTCACTTTCCACCATATATACAACAATTAATATGTTAACATCATATACATCCAATTTCACATCCTTTTACCGCCTATTAATGCCACTTTCATACAAGTTAATTTTGTACCACATTTTGGCTCTAATCAACCATGTAAGTCACTTTTCACCATATTAGAGTCATTTTGCACCCTATAAGAGTCACTTGCCACCCTATATTGATACAAGTAACATGTTAACATCATGTACATGCGATTACACATCCTTTAACCACCTCTTGGTACCCCCTTTCCTACATGTCAATTTTGGGCCACATTTTAGCACTAATCAATCATGTAAGTGACTTCTCACCATATTAGAGTCATTTTGCACCATATAAGAGTCACTTGCCATCATATATTGGTACAATTAACATGTTAACATCATGTACATGCAATTAGATATCCTTTTACAACCTCTTAGTGCTACATTCATTCAAGTCAATTTTGGTCCACATTTTGGTTCTAATGAACCATGTAAGTCACTTTTCACCATGTTAGAGACATTTTGCACCCTAAATGAGTCCCTTTCCACAATCTATATGTATAATTAACATGTTAACATCATATACATCCAATTTGACATCCTTTTACCACCTATTAATGCCACTTTCATACAAGTTAATTTTATTCCACATTTTGGCTCTAATCAACCATGTAAGTCACTTTTCACCATATTAGAGTCACTTTGCACCCTATAAGAGTCACTTTCCCCATATATTGATACAATTAACATGTTAACATCATGTACATGCAATTAAACATCCTTTAACCACCTTTTGGTACCCTTTCCTACAAGTCAATTTTGGGCCACATTTTGGCTCTAATCAATCATGTAAGTGACTTATCACCATATTAGAGTCACTTTGCACCTTATAAGAGTCACTTGCCATCATATATTGGTACAATTAACATGTTAACATCATATATATCCGATTAGAAATCCTTTTACCACCTCTTAGTGCCACATTCATACAAGTCAATTTTGGTCCACATTTTGGTTCTAATTAACCATGTAAGTCACTTTTCACCATATTAGATTCATTTTGCAGCCTATATGAGTCACTTTCCACCATATATTTATACAATTAACATGTTAACATCATATACATCTGAATTGACATCCTTTTACCACCTCTTAATTCCACTTTCATACAGGTCAATTTTGTTCCACATTTTCGTTCTAATCAACCACGTAAGTCACTTTTCACCATATTAGAGTCACTTTGCACCCTATAAGAGTCACTTTCCACCATATATACAACAATTAATATGTTAACATCATATACATCCAATTTCACATCCTTTTACCGCCTATTAATGCCACTTTCATACAAGTTAATTTTGTACCACATTTTGGCTCTAATCAACCATGTAAGTCACTTTTCACCATATTAGAGTCATTTTGCACCCTATAAGAGTCACTTGCCACCCTATATTGATACAAGTAACATGTTAACATCATGTACATGCGATTACACATCCTTTAACCACCTCTTGGTACCCCCTTTCCTACAAGTCAATTTTGGGCCACATTTTAGCACTAATCAATCATGTAAGTGACTTCTAACCATATTAGAGTCATTTTGCACCATATAACAGTCACTTGCCATCATATATTGGTACAATTAACATGTTAACATCATGTACATGCAATTAGATATCCTTTTACAACCTCTTAGTGCAACATTCATTCAAGTCAATTTTGGTCCACATTTTGGTTCTAATGAACCATGTAAGTCACTTTTCACCATGTTAGAGACATTTTGCACCCTAAATGAGTCCCTTTCCACAATCTATATGTATAATTAACATGTTAACATCATATACATCCAATTTGACATCCTTTTACCATCTATTAATGCCACTTTCATACAAGTTAATTTTATTCCACATTCTGTCTCTAATCAACCATGTAAGTCACTTTTCACCATATTAGAGTCAATTTGCACCCTATAAGAGTCACTTTCCCCATATATTGATACAATTAACATGTTAACATCATGTACATGCAATTAAACATCCTTTAACCACCTTTTGGTACCCTTTCCTACAAGTCAATTTTGGGCCACATTTTGGCTCTAATCAATCATGTAAGTGACTTATCACCATATTAGAGTCACTTTGCACCTTATAAGAGTCACTTGCCATCATATATTGGTACAATTAACATGTTAACATCATATATATCCGATTAGAAATCCTTTTACCACTTCGCAGTGCCACAATCATACAAGTCAATTTTGGTCCACATTTTGGTTCTAATTAACCATGTAAGTCACTTTTCACCATATTAGATTCATTTTGTAGCTTATATGAGTCACTTTCCACCATATATTTATACAATTAACATGTTAACATCATATACATCTTAATTGACATCCTTTTACCACCTCTTAATTCAACTTTCTTACAGGTCAATTTTGTTCCTCATTTTCGTTCTAATCAACCATGTAAGTCACTTTTCACCATATTAGAGTCACTTTGCACCCTATAAGAGTCACTTTCCACCATATATACAACAATTAATATGTTAACATCATATAAATCCAATTTCACATCCTTTTACCGCCTATTATTGCCACTTTCATACAAGCTAATTTTGTACCACATTTTGGCTCTAATAAACCATGTAAATTACTTTTCACCATATTAGAGTCATTTTGCACCCTATAAGAATCACTTGCCACCATATATTGATACAATTAACATGTTAACATCATGTACATGCGATTACACATCCTTTAACCACCTCTTGGTACACCCTTTGTTACATGTCAATTTTGGGCCACATTTTAGCACTAATCAATCATGTAAGTGACTTCTCACCATATTAGAGTCATTTTGCACCATATAAGAGTCACTTGCCATCATATATTGGTACAATTATAATGTTAACATCATGTACATGCAATTAGATATCCTTTTACAACCTCTTAGTGCTACATTAATTCAAGTCAATTTTGGTCCACATTTTGGTTCTAATGAACCATGTAAGTCACTTTTCACCATGTTAGAGACATTTTGAACCCTAAATGAGTACCTTTCCATAATCTATATGTATAATTAACATGTTAACATCATATACATCCAATTTGACATCCTTTTACCACCTATTAATGCCACTTTCATACAAGTTAATTTTATTCCACATTTTGGCTCTAATCAACCATGTAAGTCACTTTTCACCATATTAGAGTCACTTTGCACCCTATAAGGGTCACTTTTCTCATATATTGATACAATTAACATGTTAACATCATGTACATGCAATTAAACATCCTTTAACCACCTTTTGGTACCCTTTCCTACAAGTCAATTTTGGGCCACATTTTGGCTCTAATCAATCATGTAAGTGACTTATCACCATATTAGAGTCACTTTGCACCTTATAAGAGTCACTTGCCATCATATATTGGTACAATTAACATGTTAACATGATGTACATGCAATTAGATATCCTTTTACAACCTCTTAGTGCAACATTCATTCAAGTCAATTTTGGTCCACATTTTGGTTCTAATGAACCATGTAAGTCACTTTTCACCATGTTAGAGACATTTTGCACCCTAAATGAGTCCCTTTCCACAATCTATATGTATAATTAACATGTTAACATCATATACATCTTAATTGACATCCTTTTACCACCTCTTAATTCCACTTTCTTACAGGTCAATTTTGTTCCACATTTTCGTTCTAATCAACCATGTAAGTCACTTTCACCATATTAGAGTCACTTTGCACCCTATAAGAGTCACTTTCCACCATATATACAACAATTAATATGTTAACATCATATACATCCAATTAAACATCCTTTTACCGCCTATTAATGCCACTTTCATACAAGTTAATTTTGTACCACATTTTGGCTCTAATCAACCATGTAAATTACTTTTCACCATATTAGAGTCATTTTGCACCCTATAAGAGTCACTTGCCACCATATATTGATACAATTAACATGTTAACATCATGTACATGCAATTAGATATCCTTTTACAACCTCTTAGTGCTACATTCATTCAAGTCAATTTTGGTCCACATTTTGGTTATAATGAACCATGTAAGTCGCTTTTCACCATGTTAGAGACATTTTGCACCCTAAATGAGCCACTTTCCACAATCTATATGTATAATTAACATGTTAACATCATATACATCCAATTTGACATCCTTTTACCAGCTATTAATGCCACTTTCATACAAGTTAATTTTATTCCACATTTTGGCTCTAATCAACAATGTAAGTCACTTTTCACCATATTAGAGTCACTTTGCACCCTATAAGAGTCACTTTCCCCATATATTGATACAATTAACATGTTAACATCATGTACATCCAATTAGAAATCATTTTACAACCTCTTAGTGCCACATTCATACAAGTCAATTTTGGTCCACATTCTAGTTCTAATTAACCATGTAAGTCACTTTTCACCATATTAGAGTAATTTTGCAGCTTATATGAGTCACTTTCCACCATATATTTATACAATTAACATGTTAACATCATATACATCAGAATTGACATCCTTTTACCACCTCTTAATTCCACTTTCATACAGGTCAATTTTGTTCCACATTTTCGTTCTAATCAACCACGTAAGTCACTTTTCACCATATTAGAGTCACTTTGCACCCTATAAGAGTCACTTTCCACCATATATACAACAATTAATATGTTAACATAATATACATCCAATTTCACATTCTTTTACCGCCTATTAATGCCACTTTCATACAAGTTAATTTTGTACCACATTTTGGCTCTAATCAACCATGTAAGTACTTTTCACCATATTAGAGTCAGTTTGCACCCTATAAGAGTCACTTGCCACCCTATATTGATATAAGTAACATGTTAACATCATGTACATGCGATTACACATCCTTTAACCACCTCTTGGTACCCCCTTTCCTACAAGTCAATTTTTGGCCACATTTTAGCACTAATCAATCATGTAAGTGACTTCTCACCATATTAGAGTCATTTTGCACCATATAAGAGTCACTTGCCATCATATATTGGTACAATTAACATGTTAACATCATGTACATGCAATTAGATATCCTTTTACAACTCTTAGTGCTACATTCATTCAAGTCAATTTTGGTGCACATTTTGGTTCTAATGAACCATGTAAGTCACTTTTCACCATGTTAGAGACATTTTGCACCCTAAATGAGTCACTTTCCACAATCTATATGTATAATTAACATGTTAACATCATATACATCCAATTTGACATCCTTTTACCACCTATTAATGCCACTTTCATACAAGTTAATTTTATTCCACATTTTGGCTCTAATCAACCATGTAAATCACTTTTCACCATATTAGAGTCACTTTGCACCCTATAAGAGTCACTTTCCCAAAAATTTATACAATTAACATGTTAACATCATGTACATAAAATTAAACATCCTTTAACCACCTTTTGGTACCCTTTCCTACAACTCAATTTTGGGCCACATTTTGGCTCTAATCAATCATGTAAGTGACTTATCACCATATTAGAGTCACTTTGCACCTTATAAGAGTCACTTGCCATCATATATTGGTACAATTAACATGTTAACATCATATATATCCGATTAGAAATCCTTTTACCACCTCTCAGTGCCACATTCATACAAGTCAATTTTGGTCCACATTTTGGTTCTAATTAATCATGTAAGTCATTTTTCACCATATTAGATACATTTTGCAACCTATATGAGTCACTTTCCACCATATATTTATACAATTAACATGTTAACATCATATACATCTGAATTGACATCCTCTTACCACCTCTTAATTCCACTTTCATACAGGTCAATTTTGTTCCACATTTTCGTTCTAATCAACCATGTAAGTCACTTTTCACCATATTAGAGTCACTTTGCACCCTATAAGAGTCACTTTCCACCATATATACTACAATTAATATGTTAACATCATATACATCCAATTTCACATCCTTTTACCTCCTATTAATGCCACTTTCATACAAGTTAATTTTGTACCACATTTTGGCTGTAATCAAACATGTAAGACACTTTTCACCATATTAGAGTCATTTTGAACCCTATAAGAGTCACTTGCCACCATATATGGATACAATTAACATGTTAACATCATGTACATGCGATTACACATCCTTTAACCACCTCTTGGTACCCCTTTCCTACAAGTCAATTTTGGGCCACATTTTAGCACTAATCAATCATGTAAGTGACATCTCACCATATTAGAGTCATTTTGCATCATATAAGAGTCACTTGCCATCATATATTGGTACAATTAACATGTTAACATCATGTACATGCAATTAGATATCGTTTTACAACCTCTTAGTGCTACATTCATTCAAGTCAATTTTGGTCCACATTTTGGTTCTAATGAACCATGTAAGTCACTTTTCACAATGTTAGAGACATTTTGCACCCTAAATGAGTCCCTTTCCACAATCTATATGTATAATTAACATGTTAACATCATATACATCCAATTTGACATCTTTTTACCACCTATTAATGCCACTTTCATACAAGTTAATTTTATTCCACATTTTGGCTCTAATCAACCATGTAAGTAACTTTTCACCATATTAGAGTCACATTGCACCCTATAAGAGTCACTTTCCCCATATATTGATACAATTAACATGTTAACATCATGTACATGCAATTAAACATTATTTAACCACCTTTTGGTACCCTTTCCTACAAGTCAATTTTGGGCCACATTTTGGCTCTAATCAATCATGTAAGTGACTTATCACCATATTAGAGTCACTTTGCACCTTATAAGAGTCACTTGCCATCATATATTGGTACAATTAACATGTTAACATCATGTACATGTAATTAGAAATCCTTTTACCACCTCTTAGTGCCACATTCATACAAGTCAATTTTGGTTCTAATTAACCATTTAAGTCACTTTTCACCATATTAGATTCATTTTGCAGTTATATGAGTCACTTTCCACCATATATTTATACAATTAACATGTTAACATCATATACATTTGAATTGACATCCTTTTACCACCTCTTAATTCCACTTTCATATAGGTCAATTTTGTTCTACATTTCCGTTCTAATCAACCACGTAAGTCACTTTTCACCATATTAGAGTCACTTTGCACCCTATAAGAGTCACTTTCCACCATATATACAACAATTAATATGTTAACATCATATACATCCAATTTCACATCCTTTTACCGCCTATTAATGCCACTTTCATACAAGTTAATTTTGTACCACATTTTGGCTCTAATCAACCATGTAAGTCACTTTTCACCATATTAGAGTCAGTTTGCACCCTATAAGAGTCACTTGCCACCGTATATTGATACAATTAACATGTTAACATCATGTACATGCAATTAAACATCCCTTAACCACCTCTTTGTACCCCCTTTCCTACAAGTCAATTTGGGGCCACATTTTAGCACTAATCAATCATGTAAGTGACTTCTCACCATATTTGAGTCATTTTGCACCATATAAGAGTCACTTGCCATCATATATTGGTACAATTAACATGTTAACATCATGTACATGCAATTAGATATCCTTTTACAACCTCTTAGTGCTACATTCATTCAAGTCAATTTTGGTGCACATTTTGGTTCTAATGAACCATGTAAGTCACTTTTCACCATGTTAGAGACATTTTGCACCCTAAATGAGTCACTTTCCACAATCTATATGTATAATTAACATGTTGACATCATTTACATCCAATTTGACATCCTTTTACCACCTATTAGTTCCACTTTCATACAGGTCAATTTTGTTCCACATTTTGGTTCTAATCAACCATGTAAGTCACTTTTCACCATATTAGAGTCACTTTGCACCCTATATGAGTCACTTTCCACAATATATACAACAATTAACATGTTAACATCATATACATCCAATTTGACATCCTTTTACCACCTATTAATGCCACTTTCATACAAGTTAATTTTAGTCCACATTTTGGCTCTAATCAACCATGTAAGTCACTTTTCACCATATTAGAGTCACTTTGCACCCTATAAGAGTCACTTTCCCCATATATTGATAAAATTAACATGTTAACATCATGTACATGCAATTAAACAACCTTTAACCACCTTTTGGTACCCTTTCCTACAAGTCAATTTTAAGCCACATTTTGGCTCTAATCAATCATGTAAGTGACTTATCACTATATTAGAGTCACTTTGCACCTTATAAGAGTAACTTGCCATCATATATTGGTACAATTAACATGTTAACATCATGTACATGTAATTAGAAATCCTTTTACCACCTCTTAGTGCCACATTCATACAAGTCAATTTTGGTCCACATTTTGGTTCTAATTAACCATGTAAGTCACTTTTCACCATATTAGATTCATTTTGCAGCCTATATGAGTCACTTTCCACCACATATTTATACAATTAACATGTTAACATCATATACATCTGAATTGACATCCTTTTACCACCTCTTAATTCCACTTTCATACATGTCAATTTTGATCCACATTTTGGTTCTAATCAACCATGTAAGTCACTTTTCACCATATTAGAGTCACGTTGCACCTTATAAGAGTCACCTTCCACCATATATACAACAATTAATATGTTAACATCTTATACGTCCAATTTCACATCCTTTTACCGCCTATTAATCCCACTTTCATACAAGTTAATATTTTAGCACATTTTGGCTTTAATCAACCATGTAAGTCACTTTTCACCATATTAGAGTCACTTTGCACCTTATAAGAGTCATTTGCCACCATATATTGATACAATTAACATGTTAACATCATGTACATGCAATTAGACATTCTTTAACCACCTCTTGGTACCCCCTTCTTACAAGTCAATTTTGGGCCATATTTTTGGCACATATCAATCATGTAAGTGAGTTCTCACCATATTATAGTCAATTTGGACCTTACAAGAGTCACTTGCCATCATATATTGGTACAATTAACATGATAACATCATGTACATGTAATTAGATATCCTTTTACAACCTCTTAGTGCAACATTCATTCAAGTCAATTTTGGTCCACATTTTGGTTCTAATTAACCATGTAAGTCACTTTTCACCATGTTAGAGACCTTTTGCACCCTAAATGAGTCACTTTCCACAATCTATATGTATAATTAACATGTTAACATCATATACATCCAATTTGACATCCTTTTACCACCTATTAGTTCCACTTTTATACAGGTCAATTTTGTTCCACATTTTGGTTCTAATCAACCATGTAAGTCACTTTTCACCATATTAGAGTCACTTTGCACCCTATAAGAGTCACTTTCCACAATATATACAACAATTAACATGTTAACATCATATACATCCAATTTGACATCCTTTTACCACCTATTAATGCCACTTTCATACAAGTTAATTTTATTCCACATTTTGGCTCTAATCAACCATGTAAGTCACTTTTCACTATATTAGAGTCACTTTGCACCCTATAAGAGTCACTTTCCCCATATATTGATAAAATTAACATGTTAACATCATGTACATGCAATTAAACATCCTTTAACCACCTTTTGGTACCCTTTCCTACAAGTCAATTTTGGACCACATTTTGGCTTTAATCAATCATGTAAGTGACTTATCACCATATTAGGGTCACTTTGCACCTTATAAGAGTCACTTGCCATCATATATTGGTACAATTAACATGTTTACATCATGAACATGTAATTAAAAATCCTTTTACCACCTCTTAGTGCCACATTCATACAAGTCAATTTTGGTCCACATTTTGGTTCTAATTAACCATGTAAGTCACTTTTCACCATATTAGATTCATTTTGCAGCCTATATGAGTCACTTTCCACCATATATTTATACAATTAACATGTTAACATCATATACATCTGAATTGACATCTTTTTACCACCTCTTAATTCCACTTTCATACATGTCAATTTTGTTCCACATTTTGGTTCTAATCAACCATGTAAGTCACTTTTCACCATATTAGAGTCACTTTGCACCTTATAAGAGTCACTTTCCACCATATATATAACAATTAATATGTTACATCATATACATCCAATTTCACATCCTTTTACCGCCTATTAATACCACTTTCATACAAGTTAATATTTTACCACATTTTGGCTTTAATCAACCATGTAATTCACTTTTCACCATATTAGAGTCACTTCGCAGCCTATAAGAGTCATTTGCCACCATATATGGATACAATTAACATGTTGACATCATGTACATGCAATTAGACATTCTTTAACCACCTCTTGGTATCCCCTTTCCTATAAGTCAATTTTAGGCCACATTTTGGCACATATCAATCATGTAAGTGACTTATCACCATATTAGAGTCACTTTGCACCTTATAAGAGTAACTTGACATCATATATTGGTACAATTAACATGTTAACATCATGTACATGTAACTAGAAATCCTTTTACCACCTCTTAGTGCCACATTCATACAAGTCAATTTTGGTCCACATTTTGGTTCTAATTAACCATGTAAGTCACTTTTCACCATATTAGATTCATTTTGCAGCCTATATGAGTCACTTTCCACCATATATTTATACAATTAACATGTTAACATCATATACATCTGAATTGACATCCTTTTACCACTTCTTAATTCCACTTTCATACATGTCAATTTTGTTCCATATTTTGGTTCTAATCAACCATGTAAGTCACTTTTCACCATATTAGAGTCACTTTGCACCTTATAAGAGTCACTTTCCACCATATATACAACAATTAATATGTTAACATGATATACATCCAATTTCACATCCTTTTACCGCCTATTAATGCCACTTTCATACAAGTAAATATTTTACCACATTTTGGCTTTAATCAACCATGAAAGTCACTTCTCACCATATTATAGTCAATTTGCACCTTATAAGAGTCACTTGCCATCATATATTGGTACCATTAACATGTTAACATCATATACATCTGAATTGACATCCTTTTACCACTTCTTAATTCCACTTTCATACAGGTCAATTTTGTTCCACATTTTGGTTCTAATCAACCATGTAAGTCACCTATCACCATATTAGAGTCACTTTGCACCCTATAAGAGTCACTTTCCACAATATATACAACAATTAACATGTTAACATCATATACATCCAATTTGACATCATTTTACCACCTATTAATGCCACTTTCATACAAGTTAATTTTATTCCACATTTTGGCTCTAATCAACCATGTAAGTCACTTTTCACCATATTAGAGACACTTTGCACCCTATAAGAGTCAGTTTCCCCATATATTGATACAATTAACATGTTAACATCATGTACATGCAATTAAACATCCTTTAACCACCTTTTGGTACCCTTTCCTACAAGTCAATTTTGGGCCACATTTTGGCTCTAATCAATCATGTAAGTGACTTATCACCATATTAGAGTCACTTTTCACCTTATAAGAGTCACTTGCCATCATATATTGGTACAATTAACATGTTTACATCATGAACATGCAATTAGAAATACTTTTACCACCTCTTAGTGCCACATTCATACAAGTCAATTTTGGTCCACATTTTGGTTCTAATTAACCTTGTAAGTCACTTTTCACCATATTAGATTCATTTTACAGCCTATATGAGTCACTTTCCACCATATATTTATACAATTAACATGTTAACAATATATACATATGAATTGACATCCTTTTACCACCTCTTAATTCCACTTTCATACATGTCAATTTTGTTCCACATTTTGGTTCTAATCAACCATGTAAGTCACTTTTCACCATATTAGAGTCACTTTGCACCTTATAAGAGTCACTTTCCACCATATATACAACAATTAATATGTTAACATTATATACATCCAATTTCACATCCTTTTACTGCCTATTAATGCCACTTCCATACAAGTAAATATTTTACCACATTTTGGCTTTAATCAACCATGAAAGTCACTTTTCACCATATTAGAGTCACTTTTCAGCCTATAAGAGTCATTTGCCACCATATATTGATACAATTAATATGTTAACATCATGTACATGCAATTAGACATTCTTTAACCACCTCTTGGTACCCCCTTTCTACAAGTCAATTTTAGGCCACATTTTGGCACATATCAATCATGTAAGTGACTTCTCACCATATTATAGTCAATTTGCACCTTATAAGAGTCACTTGCCATCATATATTGGTACAATTAACATGATAACTTCATGTACATGCAATTAGATATCTTTTACAACCTCTTAGTGCAACATTCATTCAAGTCAATTTAGGTCCACATTTTGGTTCTAATTAACCATGTAAGTCACTTTTCACCATGTTAGAGACATTTTTCACCCTAAATGAGTCACTTTCCACAATCTATATGTATAATTAACATGTTAACATCATATACATCCAATTTGAATCCTTGTACCACCTATTAGTTCCACTTTCATACAGGTCAATTTTGTTCCACATTTTGGTTCTAATCAACCATGTAAATAACTTTTCACCATATTATTGTCACTTTGCACCCTATAAGAGACACTTTCCATAATATATACAACAATTAACATGTTAACAACATATACATCCAATTTGACATCATTTTACCACCTATTAATGCCACTTTCATACAAGTTAATTTTATTCCACATTTTGGCTCTAATCAACCATGTAAGTCACTTTTCACCATATTAGAGTCACTTTGCACCCTATAAGAGTCACTTTCCCCATATATTGATACAATTAACATGTTAACATCGTGTACATGCAATTAAACATCCTTTAACCACCTTTTGGTACCCTTTCCTACAAGTCAATTTTGGGCCACATTTTGGCTCTAATCAATCATGTAAGTGACTTATCACCATATTAGAGTCACTTTGCACCTTATAAAAGTCACTTGCCATCATATATTGGTACAATTAACATGTTTACATCATGAACATGCAATTAGAAATCCTTTTACCACCTTTTAATTCCACTTTCATACATGTCAATTTTGTTCCACGTTTTGGTTCTAATCAACCATGTAAGTCACTTTTCACCATATTGGAGTCACTTTGCACCTTATAAGAGTCACTTTCCACCATATATACAACAATTAATATGTTAACATCATATACATCCAATTTCACATCCTTTTACCGCCTATTAATGCCACTTTCATACAAGTAAATATTTTACCACATTTTGGCTTTAATCAACCATGAAAGTTACTTTTCACCATATTAGAGTCACTTTGCACCCTATAAGAGTCATTTGCCACCATATATTGATACAATTAACATGTTAACATCATGTACATGCAATTAGACATTCTTTAACCACCTCTTGGTACCCCCTTTCCTACAAGTCAATTTTAGGCCACATTTTGGCACATATAAATCATGTAAGTGACTTCTCACCATATTATAGTCAATTTTCAGCTTATAAGAGTCACTTGCCATCATATATTGGTACAATTAACATGATAACATCATGTACATGCAATTAGATATCTTTTACAACCTCTTAGTGCAACATTCATTCAAGTCAATTTAGGTCCACATTTTGGTTCTAATTAACCATGTAAGTCACTTTTCACCATGTTAGAGACATTTTTCACCCTAAATGAGTCACTTTCCACAATCTATATGTATAATTAACATGTTAACCTCATATACATCCAATTTGAATCCTTGTACCACCTATTAGTTCCACTTTCATACAGGTCAATTTTGTTCCACATTTTGGTTCTAATCAACCATGTAAATAACTTTTCACCATATTATTGTCAATTTGCACCCTATAAGAGACACTTTCCATAATATATACAACAATTAACATGTTAACAACATATACATCCAATTTGACATCATTTTACCACCTATTAATGCCACTTTCATACAAGTTAATTTTATTCCACATTTTGGCTCTAATCAACCATGTAAGTCACTTTTCACCATATTAGAGTCACTTTGCACCCTATAAGAGTCACTTTCCCCATATATTGATACAATTAACATATTAACATCGTGTACATGCAATTAAACATCCTTTAACCACCTTTTGGTACCCTTTCCTACAAGTCAATTTTGGGCCACATTTTGGCTCTAATCAATCATGTAAGTGACTTATCACCATATTAGAGTCACTTTGCACCTTATAAGAGTCACTTGCCATCATATATTGGTACAATTAACATGTTTACATCATGAACATTTAATTAGAAATCCTTTTACCACCTCTTAATTCCACTTTCATACATGTCAATTTTGTTCCACATTTTGGTTCTAATCAACCATGTAAGTCACTTTTCACCATATTAGAGTCACTTTGCACCTTATAAGAGTCACTTTCCGCCATATATACAACAATTAATATGTTAACATCTTATACATCCAATTTCACATCCTTTTTACCGCCTATTAATGCCACTTTCATACAAGTTAATATTTTACCACATTTTGGCTTTAATCAACCATGTAAGTCACTTTTCACCATATTAGAGTCACTTTGCAGCCTATAAGAGTCATTTGCCACCATATATTGATACAATTAACATGTTAACATCATGTACATGCAATTAGACATTCTTTAACCACCTCTTGGTACCCCCTTTCCTACAAGTCAATTTTAGGCCACATTTTGGCACATATAAATCATGTAAGTGACTTCTCACCATATTATAGTCAATTTGCAGCTTATAAGAGTCACTTGTCATCATATATTGGTACAATTAACATGATAACATCATGTACATGCAATTAGATATCTTTTACAACCTCTTAGTGCAACATTCATTCAAGTCAATTTAGGTCCACATTTTGGTTCTAATTAACCACGTAAGTCACTTTTCACCATGTTAGAGACATTTTTCACCCTAAATGAGCCACTTTCCACAATCTATATGTATAATTAACATGTTAACATCATATACATCCAATTTGAATCCTTGTACCACCTATTAGTTCCACTTTCATACAGGTCAATTTTGTTCCACATTTTGGTTCTAATCAACCATGTAAATAACTTTTCACCATATTATTGTCACTTTGCACCCTATAAGAGACACTTTCCATAATATATACAACAATTAACATGTTAACAACATATACATCCAATTTGACATCATTTTACCACCTATTAATGCCACTTTCATACAAGTTAATTTTATTCCACATTTTGGCTCTAATCAACCATGTAAGTCACTTTTCACCATATTAGAGTCACTTTGCACCCTATAAGAGTCACTTTCCCCATATATTGATACAATTAACATGTTAACATCGTGTACATGCAATTAAACATCCTTTAACCACCTTTTGGTACCCTTTCCTACAAGTCAATTTTGGGCCACATTTTGGCTCTAATCAATCATGTAAGTGACTTATCACCATATTAGAGTCACTTTGCACCTTATAAGAGTCACTTGCCATCATATATTGGTACAATTAACATGTTTACATCATGAACATGCAATTAGAAATCCTTTTACCACCTCTTAATTCCAATTTCATACATGTCAATTTTGTTCCACATATTGGTTCTAATCAACCATGTAAGTCACTTTTCACCATATTAGAGTCACTTTGCACCTTATAAGAGTCACTTTCCACCATATATACAACAATTAATATATTAACATCATATATATCCAATTTCACATCCTTTTACCACCTCTTAGTGCAACATTCATTCAAGTCAATTTTGGTCCACATTTTGGTTCCAATGAACCATGTAAGTCACTTTTCACCATGTTAGAGACATTTTGCACCCTAAATGAGTCACTTTCCTCAATCTATATGTATAATTAACATGTTAACATCATATACATCCAATTTGACATCCTTTTACCACCTATTAATGCCACTTTCATACAAGTTAATTTTATTCCACATTTTGGCTCTAATCAACAATGTAAGTCACTTTTCACCATATTAGAGTCACTTTGATAAGAGTCACTTTCCCCATATATTGATACAATTAACATGTTAACATCATGTACATGCAATTAAACATCCTTTAACCACCTTTTGGTACCCTTTCCTACAAGTCATTTTTGGGCCACATTTTGGCTCTAATCAATCATGTAAGTGACTTATCACCATATTAGAGTCACTTTGCACCTTATAAGAGTCACTTGCCATCATATATTGGTACAATTAACATGTTAACATCATGTACATATAATTAGAAATCCTTTTACCACCTCTTAGTGCTACATTCATCCAAGTCAGTTTTGGTCCACATTTTGGTTCTAATTAACCATGTAAGTCACTTTTCACCATATTAGATTCATTTTGCAGCCTATATGAGTGACTGTCCACCATATATTTATACAATTAACATGTTAACATCATATACATCTGAATTGACATCCTTTTATCACCTCTTAATTCCACTTTCATACATGTCAATTTTTTTCCATATTTTGGTTCTAATCAACCATGTAAGTCTCTTTTGACCATATTAGAGTCACGTTGCACCTTATAAGAGTCACTTTCCGCCATATATACAACAATTAATATGTTAACATCTTATACATCCAATTTCACATCCTTTTTACCGCCTATTAATGCCACTTTCATACAAGTTAATATTTTACCACATTTTGGCTTTAATCAACCATGTAAGTCACTTTTCACCATATTAGAGTCACTTTGCACCCTATAAGAGTCATTTACCACCATATATTGATACAATTAACATGTTAACATCATGTACATGCAATTGGACATTCTTTAACCACCTCTTGGTACCCCCTTCCTACAAGTCAATTTTGGGCCACATTTTGGCACATATCAATCATGTAAGTGAGTTCTCACCATATTATAGTCAATTTGGACCTTACAAGAGTCACTTGCCATCATATATTGGTACAATTAAGATGATAACATCATGTACATGCAATTAGATATCCTTTTACAACCTCTTAGTGCAACATTTATTCAAGTCAATTTTGGTCCACATTTTGGTTCTAATTAACCATGTAAGTCACTTTTCACCATGTTAGAGACATTTTGCACCCTAAATGAGTCACTTTCCACAATCTTTATGTATAATTAATATGTTAACATCATATACATCCAATTTGACTTCCTTTTACCACCTATTAGTTCCACTTTCATACAGGTCAATTTTGTTCCACATTTTGGTTCTAATCAATCATGTAAGTCACTTTTCACCATATTAGAGTCACTTTGCACCCTATAAGAGTCACTTTCCACAATATATACAACAATTAACATGTTAACATCATATACATCCAATTTGACATCTTTTTACCACCTATTAATGCCACTTTCATACAAGTTAATTTTATTCCACATTTTGGCTCTAATCAACCATGTAAGTCACTTTTCACTATATTAGAGTCACTTTGCACCCTAAAAGAGTCACTTTCCCCATATATTGATAAAATTAACATGTTAACATCATGTACAGGCAATTAAACTTCCTTTAACCACCTTTTGGTACCCTTTCCTACAAGTCAATTTTGGACCACATTTTGGCTCTAATCAATCATGTAAGTGACTTATCACCATATTACAGTCACATTGCACCTTATAAGAGTAACTTGCCATCATATATTGGTATAATTAACATGTTAACATCATGTACATGTAATTAGAAATCCTTTTACCACCTCTTAGTGCCACATTCATACAAGTCAATTTTGGTCCACATTTTGGTTCTAATTAACCATGTAAGTCACTTTTCACCATATTAGATTCATTTTGCAGCCTATATGAGTCACTTTCCACCATATATTTATACAATTAACATTTTAACATCATATACATCTGAATTGACATCCTTTTACCACCTTTTAATTCTACTTTCATACATGTCAATTTTGTTCCACATTTTGGTTCTAATCAACCATGTAAGTCACTTTTCACCATATTAGAGTCACTTAGCACCTTATAAGAGTCACTTTCCACCATTTATACAACAATTAATATGTTAACATCATATATATCCAATTTCACATCCTTTTACCACCTATTAATGCCACTTTCATACATGTAAATATTTTACCACATTTTGGCTTTAAACAACCATGAAAGTCACTTTTCACCGTATTAGAGTCACTTTGCAGCCTATAAGAGTCATTTGCCACCATATATTGATATAATTAACATATTAACATCATGTACGTGCAATTAGACATTCTTTAACCACCTCTTGGTACCCCCTTTCCTACAAGTCAATTTTAGGCCACATTTTGGCACATATCAATCATGTAAGTGACTTCTCACCATATTATTGTCAATTTGCACCTTATAAGAGTCACTTGCCATCATATATTGGTACAATTAACATGATAACATCATGTACATGCAATTAGATATCTTTTACAACCTCTTAGTGCAACATTCATTCAAGTCAATTTAGGTCCACATTTTGGTTCTAATTAACCATGTAAGTCACTTTTCACCATGTTAGAGACATTTTTCACCCTAAATGAGTCACTTTCCACAATCTATATGTATAATTAACATGTTAACATCATATACATCCAATTTGAATCCTTGTACCACCTATTAGTTCCACTTTCATACAGGTCAATTTTGTTCCACATTTTGGTTCTAATCAACCATGTAAATAACTTTTCACCATATTAGAGTCACTTTGCACCCTATAAGAGACACTTTAAATAATATATACAACAATTAACATGTTAAGAAAATATACATCCAATTTGACATCATTTTACCACCTATTAATGCCACTTTCATACAAGTTAATTTTATTCCACATTTTGGCTCTAATCAACCATGCAAGTCACTTTTCACCATATTAGAGTCACTTTGCACCCTATAAGAGTCACTTTCCCCATATATTGATACAATTAACATGTTAACATCGTGTACATGTAATTAAACATCCTTTAACCACCTTTTGGTACCCTTTCCTACAAGTCAATTTTGGGCCACATTTTGGCTCTAATCAATCATGTAAGTGACTTATCACCATATTAGAGTCACTTTGCACCTTATAACAGTCACTTGCCATCATATATTGGTACAATTAACATGTTTACATCATGAACATGCAATTAGAAATCCTTTTACCACCTGTTAATTCCACTTTCATACATGTCAATTTTGTTCCACGTTTTGGTTCTAATCAACCATGTAAGTCACTTTTCACCATATTGGAGTCACTTTGCACCTTATAAGAGTCACTTTCCACCATATATACAACAATTAATATGTTAACATCATATACATCCAATTTCACATCCTTTTACCGCCTATTAATGCCACTTTCATACAAGTAAATATTTTACCACATTTTGGCTTTAATCAACCATGAAAGTTACTTTTCACCATATTAGAGTCACTTTGCACCCTATAAGAGTCATTTGCCACCATATATTGATACAATTAACATGTTAACATCATGTACATGCAATTAGACATTCTTTAACCACCTCTTGGTACCCCCTTTCCTACAAGTCAATTTTAGGCCACATTTTGGCACATATAAATCATGTAAGTGACTTCTCACCATATTATAGTCAATTTTCAGCTTATAAGAGTCACTTGCCATCATATATTGGTACAATTAACATGATAACATCATGTACATGCAATTAGATATCTTTTACAACCTCTTAGTGCAACATTCATTCAAGTCAATTTAGGTCCACATTTTGGTTCTAATTAACCATGTAAGTCACTTTTCACCATGTTAGAGACATTTTTCACCCTAAATGAGTCACTTTCCACAATCTATATGTATAATTAACATGTTAACCTCATATACATCCAATTTGAATCCTTGTACCACCTATTAGTTCCACTTTCATACAGGTCAATTTTGTTCCACATTTTGGTTCTAATCAACCATGTAAATAACTTTTCACCATATTATTGTCAATTTGCACCCTATAAGAGACACTTTCCATAATATATACAACAATTAACATGTTAACAACATATACATCCAATTTGACATCATTTTACCACCTATTAATGCCACTTTCATACAAGTTAATTTTATTCCACATTCTGGCTCTAATCAACCATGTAAGTCACTTTTCACCATATTAGAGTCACTTTGCACCCTATAAGAGTCACTTTCCCCATATATTGATACAATTAACATGTTAACATCGTGTACATGCAATTAAACATCCTTTAACCACCTTTTGGTACCCTTTCCTACAAGTCAATTTTGGGCCACATTTTGGCTCTAATCAATCATGTAAGTGACTTATCACCATATTAGAGTCACTTTGCACCTTATAAGAGTCACTTGCCATCATATATTGGTACAATTAACATGTTTACATCATGAACATTTAATTAGAAATCCTTTTACCACCTCTTAATTCCACTTTCATACATGTCAATTTTGTTCCACATTTTGGTTCTAATCAACCATGTAAGTCACTTTTCACCATATTAGAGTCACTTTGCACCTTATAAGAGTCACTTTCCACCATATATACAACAATTAATATGTTAACATCATATACATCCAATTTCACATCCTTTTACCGCCTATTAATGCCACTTTCATACAAGTAAATATTTTACCACATTTTGGCTTTAATCAACCATGAAAGTCACTTTTCACCATATTAGAGTCACTTTGCAGCCTATAAGAGTCATTTGCCACCATATATTGATACAATTAACATGTTAACATCATGTACATGCAATTAGACATTCTTTAACCACCTCTTGGTACCCCCTTTCCTACAAGTCAATTTTAGGCCACATTTTGGCACATATAAATCATGTAAGTGACTTCTCACCATATTATAGTCAATTTGCAGCTTATAAGAGTCACTTGCCATCATATATTGGTACAATTAACATGATAACATCATGTACATGCAATTAGATATCTTTTACAACCTCTTAGTGCAACATTTATTCAAGTCAATTTAGGTCCACATTTTGGTTCTAATTAACCATGTAAGTCACTTTTCACCATGTTAGAGACATTTTTCACCCTAAATGAGTCACTTTCCACAATCTATATGTATAATTAACATGTTAACATCATATACATCCAATTTGAATCCTTGTACCACCTATTAGTTCCACTATCATACAGGTCAATTTTGTTCCACATTTTGGTTCTAATCAACCATGTAAATAACTTTTCACCATATTATTGTCACTTTGCACCCTATAAGAGACACTTTCCATAATATATACAACAATTAACATGTTAACAACATATACATCAAATTTGACATCATTTTACCACCTATTAATGCCACTTTCATACAAGTTAATTTTATTCCACATTTTGGCTCTAATCAACCATGAAAGTCACTTTTCACCATATTAGAGTCACTTTGCACCCTATAAGAGTCACTTTCCCCATATATTGATACAATTAACATGTTAACATCGTGTACATGCAATAAACATCCTTTAACCACCTTTTGGTACCCTTTCCTACAAGTCAATTTTGGGCCACATTTTAGCTCTAATCAATCATGTAAGTGACTTATCACCATATTAGAGTCACTTTGCACCTTATAAGAGTCACTTGCCATCATATATTGGTACAATTAACATGTTTACATCATGAACATGCAATTAGAAATCCTTTTACCACCTCTTAATTCCACTTTCATACATGTCAATTTTGTTCCACATTTTGGTTCTAATCAACCATGTAAGTCACTTTTCACCATATTAGAGTCACTTTGCACCTTATAAGAGTCAATTTCCACCATATATACAACAATTAATATGTTAACATCATATATATCCAATTTCACATCCTTTTACCACCTATTAATGCCACTTTCATACAAGTAAATATTTTACCACATTTTGGCTTTAATCAACCATGAAAGTCACTTTTCACCATATTAGAGTCACTTTGCAGCCTATAAGAGTCATTTGCCACCATATATTGATATAATTAACATATTAACATCATGTACATGCAATTAGACATTCTTTAACCACCTCTTGGTACCCCCTTTCCTACAAGTCAATTTTAGGCCACATTTTGGCACATATCGATCATGTAAGTGACTTCTCACCATATTATAGTCAATTTGCACCTTATAAGAGTCACTTGCCATCATATATTGGTACAATTAACATGATAACATCATGTACATGCAATTAGATATCTTTTACAACCTCTTAGTGCAACATTCATTCAAGTCAATTTAGGTCCACATTTTGGTTCTAATTAACCATGTAAGTCACTTTTCACAATGTTAGAGACATTTTTCACCCTAAATGAGTCACTTTCCACAATCTATATGTATAATTAACATGTTAACATCATATACATCCAATTTGCATCCTTGTACCACCTATTAGTTCCACTTTCATACAGGTCAATTTTGTTCCACATTTTGGTTCTAATCAACCATGTAAATAACTTTTCACCATATTAGAGTCACTTTGCACCCTATAAGAGACACTTTCCATAATATATACAACAATTAACATGTTAACAACATATACATCCAATTTGACATCATTTTACCACCTATTAATGCCACTTTCATACAAGTTAATTTTATTCCACATTTTGGCTCTAATCAACCATGCAAGCTTTCCCCATATATTGATACAATTAACATGTTAACATCCTGTACATGCAATTAAACATCCTTTAACCACCTTTTGGTACCCTTTCCTACAAGTCAATTTTGGGCCACATTTTGGCTCTAATCAATCATGTAAGTGACTTATCACCATATTAGAGTCACTTTGCACCTTATAAGAGTCACTTGCCATCATATATTGGTACAATTAACATGTTTACATCATGAACATGCAATTAGAAATCCTTTTACCACCTCTTAATTCCACTTTCATACATGTCAATTTTGTTCCACATTTTGGTTCTAATCAACCATGTAAGTCACTTTTCACCATATTAGAGTCACTTTGCACCTTATAAGAGTCACTTTCCACCATATATACAACAATTAATATGTTAACATCATATACATCCAATTTCACATCCTTTTACCGCCTATTAATGCCACTTTCATACAAGTAAATATTTTACCACATTTTTGCTTTAATCAACCATGAAAGTCACTTTTCACCATATTAGAGTCATTTTGCAGCCTATAAGAGTCATTTGCCACCATATATTGATACAATTAACATGTTAACATCATGTACATGCAATTAGAAATTCTTTAACCACCTCTTGGTACCCCCTTTCCTACAAGTCAATTTTAGGCCACATTTTGGCACATATCAATCATGTAAGTGACTTCTCACCATATTATAGTCAATTTGCACCTTATAAGAGTCACTTGCCATCATATATTGGTACAATTAACATGATAACATCATGTACATGCAATTAGATATCTTTTACAACCTCTTAGTGCAACATTCATTCAAGTCAATTTAGGTCCACATTTTGGTTCTAATTAACCATGTAAGTCACTTTTCACCATGTTAGAGACATTTTTCACCCTAAATGAGTCACTTTCCACAATCTATATGTATAATTAACATGTTAACATCATATACATCCAATTTGAATCCTTGTACCACCTATTAGTTCCACTTTCATACAGGTCAGTTTTGTTCCACATTTTGGTTCTAATCAACCATGTAAATAACTTTTCACCATCTTAGAGTCACTTTGCACCCTATAAGAGACACTTTCCATAATATATACAACAATTAACATGTTAACAACATATACATCCAATTTGACATCATTTTACCACCTATTAATGCCACTTTCATACAAGTTAATTTTATTCCACATTTTGGCTCTAATCAACCATGCAAGTCACTTTTCACCATATTAGAGTCACTTTGCACCCTATAAGAGTCACTTTCCCCATATATTGATACAATTAACATGTTAACATCGTGTACATGCAATTAAACATCCTTTAACCACCTTTTGGTACCCTTTCCTACAAGTCAATTTTGGGTCACATTTTGGCTCTAATCAATCATGCAAGTGACTTATCACCATATTAGAGTCACTTTGCACCTTATAAGAGTCACTTGCCATCATATATTGGTACAATTAACATGTTTACATCATGAACATGCAATTAGAAATCCTTTTACCACCTCTTAATTCCACTTTCATACATGTCAATTTTGTTCCACATTTTGGTTCTAATCAACCATGTAAGTCACTTTTCACCATATTAGAGTCACTTTGCACCTTATAAGAGTCACTTTCCACCATATATACAACAATTAATATGTTAACATCATATACATCCAATTTCACATCCTTTTACCGCCTATTAATGCCACTTTCATACAAGTAAATATTTTACCACATTTTGGCTTTAATCAACCATGAAAGTCACTTTTCACCATATTAGAGTCATTTTGCAGCCTATAAGAGTCATTTGCCACCATATATTGATATAATTAACATGTTAACATCATGTACATGCAATTAGAAATTCTTTAACCACCTCTTGGTACCCCCTTTCCTACAAGTCAATTTTAGGCCACATTTTGGCACATATCAATCATGTAAGTGACTTCTCACCATATTATAGTCAATTTGCACCTTATAAGAGTCACTTGCCATCATATATTGGTACAATTAACATGATAACATCATGTACATGCAATTAGATATCTTTTACAACCTCTTAGTGCAACATTCATTCAAGTCAATTTAGGTCCACATTTTGGTTCTAATTAACCATGTAAGTCACTTTTCACCATGTTAGAGACATTTTTCACCCTAAATAAGTCACTTTCTATAATCTATATGTATAATTAACATGTTAACATCATATACATCCCATTTGAATCCTTGTACCACCTATTAGTTCCACTTTCATACAGGTCAATTTTGTTCCACATTTTGGTTCTAATGAACCATGTAAATAACTTTTCACCATATTATTGTCACTTTGCACCCTATAAGAGACACTTTTCATATTATATACAACAATTAACATGTTAACAACATATACATCCAATTTGACATCATTTTACCACCTATTAATGACACTTTCATACAAGTTAATTTTATTCCACATTTTGGCTCTAATCAACCATGTAAGTCACTTTTCACCATATTAGAGTCACTTTGCACCCTATAAGAGTCACTTTCCCCATATATTGATACAATTAACATGTTAACATCGTGTACATGCAATTAAACATCCTTTAACCACCTTTTGGAACCCTTTCCTACAAGTCAATTTTGGGCCACATTTTGGCTCTAATCAATCATGTAAGTGACTTATCACCTTATTAGAGTCACTTTGCACCTTATAAGAGTCACTTGCCATCATATATTGGTACAATTAACATGTTTACATCATGAACATGCAATTAGAAATCCTTTTACCACCTCTTAATTCCACTTTCATACATGTCAATTTTGTTCCACATTTTGGTTCTAATCAACCATGTAAGTCACTTTTCACCATATTAGAGTCACTTTGCACCCTATAAGAGTCACTTTCCACCATATATACAACAATTAATATGTTAACATCATATACATCCAATTTCACATCCTTTTACCGCCTATTAATGCCACTTTCATACAAGTAAATATTTTACCACATTTTGGCTTTAATCAACCATGAAAGTCACGTTTCACCATATTAGAGTCACTTTGCAGCCTATAAGAGTCATTTGCCACCATATATTGATATAATTAACATATTAACATCATGTACATGCAATTAGACATTCTTTAACCACCTCTTGGTACCCCCTTTCCTACAAGTCAATTTTAGGCCACATTTTGGCACATATCGATCATGTAAGTGACTTCTCACCATATTATAGTCAATTTGCACCTTATAAGAGTCACTTGCCATCATATATTGGTACAATTAACATGATAACATCATGTACATGCAATTAGATATCTTTTACAACCTCTTAGTGCAACATTCATTCAAGTCAATTTAGGTCCACATTTTGGTTCTAATTAACCATGTAAGTCACTTTTCACAATGTTAGAGACATTTTTCACCCTAAATGAGTCACTTTCCACAATCTATATGTATAATTAACATGTTAACATCATATACATCCAATTTGCATCCTTGTACCACCTATTAGTTCCACTTTCATACAGGTCAATTTTGTTCCACATTTTGGTTCTAATCAACCATGTAAATAACTTTTCACCATATTAGAGTCACTTTGCACCCTATAAGAGACACTTTCCATAATATATACAACAATTAACATGTTAACAACATATACATCCAATTTGACATCATTTTACCACCTATTAATGCCACTTTCATACAAGTTAATTTTATTCCACATTTTGGTTCTAATCAACCATGCAAGCTTTCCCCATATATTGATACAATTAACATGTTAACATCCTGTACATGCAATTAAACATCCTTTAACCACCTTTTGGTACCCTTTCCTACAAGTCAATTTTGGGCCACATTTTGGCTCTAATCAATCATGTAAGTGACTTATCACCATATTAGAGTCACTTTGCACCTTATAAGAGTCACTTGCCATCATATATTGGTACAATTAACATGTTTACATCATGAACATGCAATTAGAAATCCTTTTACCACCTCTTAATTCCACTTTCATACATGTCAATTTTGTTCCACATTTTGGTTCTAATCAACCATGTAAGTCACTTTTCACCATATTAGAGTCACTTTGCACCTTATAAGAGTCACTTTCCACCATATATACAACAATTAATATGTTAACATCATATACATCCAATTTCACATCCTTTTACCGCCTATTAATGCCACTTTCATACAAGTAAATATTTTACCACATTTTGGCTTTAATCAACCATGAAAGTCACTTTTCACCATATTAGAGTCATTTTGCAGCCTATAAGAGTCATTTGCCACCATATATTGATACAATTAACATGTTAACATCATGTACATGCAATTAGAAATTCTTTAACCACCTCTTGGTACCCCCTTTCCTACAAGTCAATTTTAGGCCACATTTTGGCACATATCAATCATGTAAGTGACTTCTCACCATATTATAGTCAATTTGCACCTTATAAGAGTCACTTGCCATCATATATTGGTACAATTAACATGATAACATCATGTACATGCAATTAGATATCTTTTACAACCTCTTAGTGCAACATTCATTCAAGTCAATTTAGGTCCACATTTTGGTTCTAATTAACCATGTAAGTCACTTTTCACCATGTTAGAGACATTTTTCACCCTAAATGAGTCACTTTCCACAATCTATATGTATAATTAACATGTTAACATCATATACATCCAATTTGAATCCTTGTACCACCTATTAGTTCCACTTTCATACAGGTCAGTTTTGTTCCACATTTTGGTTCTAATCAACCATGTACATAACTTTTCACCATCTTAGAGTCACTTTGCTCCCTATAAGAGACACTTTCCATAATATATACAACAATTAACATGTTAACAACATATACATCCAATTTGACATCATTTTACCACCTATTAATGCCACTTTCATACAAGTTAATTTTATTCCACATTTTGGCTCTAATCAACCATGCAAGTCACTTTTCACCATATTAGAGTCACTTTGCACCCTATAAGAGTCACTTTCCCCATATATTGATACAATTAACATGTTAACATCGTGTACATGCAATTAAACATCCTTTAACCACCTTTTGGTACCCTTTCCTACAAGTCAATTTTGGGTCACATTTTGGCTCTAATCAATCATGCAAGTGACTTATCACCATATTAGAGTCACTTTGCACCTTATAAGAGTCACTTGCCATCATATATTGGTACAATTAACATGTTTACATCATGAACATGCAATTAGAAATCCTTTTACCACCTCTTAATTCCACTTTCATACATGTCAATTTTGTTCCACATTTTGGTTCTAATCAACCATGTAAGTCACTTTTCACCATATTAGAGTCACTTTGCACCTTATAAGAGTCACTTTCCACCATATATACAACAATTAATATGTTAACATCATATACATCCAATTTCACATCCTTTTACCGCCTATTAATGCCACTTTCATACAAGTAAATATTTTACCACATTTTGGCTTTAATCAACCATGAAAGTCACTTTTCACCATATTAGAGTCATTTTGCAGCCTATAAGAGTCATTTGCCACCATATATTGATATAATTAACATGTTAACATCATGTACATGCAATTAGAAATTCTTTAACCACCTCTTGGTACCCCCTTTCCTACAAGTCAATTTTAGGCCACATTTTGGCACATATCAATCATGTAAGTGACTTCTCACCATATTATAGTCAATTTGCACCTTATAAGAGTCACTTGCCATCATATATTGGTACAATTAACATGATAACATCATGTACATGCAATTAGATATCTTTTACAACCTCTTAGTGCAACATTCATTCAAGTCAATTTAGGTCCACATTTTGGTTCTAATTAACCATGTAAGTCACTTTTCACCATGTTAGAGACATTTTTCACCCTAAATAAGTCACTTTCTATAATCTATATGTATAATTAACATGTTAACATCATATACATCCCATTTGAATCCTTGTACCACCTATTAGTTCCACTTTCATACAGGTCAATTTTGTTCCACATTTTGGTTCTAATCAACCATGTAAATAACTTTTCACCATATTATTGTCACTTTGCACCCTATAAGAGACACTTTTCATATTATATACAACAATTAACATGTTAACAACATATACATCCAATTTGACATCATTTTACCACCTATTAATGACACTTTCATACAAGTTAATTTTATTCCACATTTTGGCTCTAATCAACCATGTAAGTCACTTTTCACCATATTAGAGTCACTTTGCACCCTATAAGAGTCACTTTCCCCATATATTGATACAATTAACATGTTAACATCGTGTACATGCAATTAAACATCCTTTAACCACCTTTTGGAACCCTTTCCTACAAGTCAATTTTGGGCCACATTTTGGCTCTAATCAATCATGTAAGTGACTTATCACCTTATTAGAGTCACTTTGCACCTTATAAGAGTCACTTGCCATCATATATTGGTACAATTAACATGTTTACATCATGAACATGCAATTAGAAATCCTTTTACCACCTCTTAATTCCACTTTCATACATGTCAATTTTGTTCCACATTTTGGTTCTAATCAACCATGTAAGTCACTTTTCACCATATTAGAGTCACTTTGCACCCTATAAGAGTCACTTTCCACCATATATACAACAATTAATATGTTAACATCATATACATCCAATTTCACATCCTTTTACCGCCTATTAATGCCACTTTCATACAAGTAAATATTTTACCACATTTTGGCTTTAATCAACCATGAAAGTCACTTTTCACCATATTAGAGTCACTTTGCAGCCTATAAGAGTCATTTGCCACCATATATTGATATAATTAACATATTAACATCATGTACATGCAATTAGACATTCTTTAACCACCTCTTGGTACCCCCTTTCCTACAAGTCAATTTTAGGCCACATTTTGGCACATATCGATCATGTAAGTGACTTCTCACCATATTATAGTCAATTTGCACCTTATAAGAGTCACTTGCCATCATATATTGGTACAATTAACATGATAACATCATGTACATGCAATTAGATATCTTTTACAACCTCTTAGTGCAACATTCATTCAAGTCAATTTAGGTCCACATTTTGGTTCTAATTAACCATGTAAGTCACTTTTCACAATGTTAGAGACATTTTTCACCCTAAATGAGTCACTTTCCACAATCTATATGTATAATTAACATGTTAACATCATATACATCCAATTTGTATCCTTGTACCACCTATTAGTTCCACTTTCATACAGGTCAATTTTGTTCCACATTTTGGTTCTAATCAACCATGTAAATAACTTTTCACCATATTAGAGTCACTTTGCACCCTATAAGAGACACTTTCCATAATATATACAACAATTAACATGTTAACAACATATACATCCAATTTGACATCATTTTACCACCTATTAATGCCACTTTCATACAAGTTAATTTTATTCCACATTTTGGCTCTAATCAACCATGCAAGCTTTCCCCATATATTGATACAATTAACATGTTAACATCCTGTACATGCAATTAAACATCCTTTAACCACCTTTTGGTACCCTTTCCTACAAGTCAATTTTGGGCCACATTTTGGCTCTAATCAATCATGTAAGTGACTTATCACCATATTAGAGTCACTTTGCACCTTATAAGAGTCACTTGCCATCATATATTGGTACAATTAACATGTTTACATCATGAACATGCAATTAGAAATCCTTTTACCACCTCTTAATTCCACTTTCATACATGTCAATTTTGTTCCACATTTTGGTTCTAATCAACCATGTAAGTCACTTTTCACCATATTAGAGTCACTTTGCACCTTATAAGAGTCACTTTCCACCATATATACAACAATTAATATGTTAACATCATATACATCCAATTTCACATCCTTTTACCGCCTATTAATGCCACTTTCATACAAGTAAATATTTTACCACATTTTGGCTTTAATCAACCATGAAAGTCACTTTTCACCATATTAGAGTCATTTTGCAGCCTATAAGAGTCATTTGCCACCATATATTGATACAATTAACATGTTAACATCATGTACATGCAATTAGAAATTCTTTAACCACCTCTTGGTACCCCCTTTCCTAAAAGTCAATTTTAGGCCACATTTTGGCACATATCAATCATGTAAGTGACTTCTCACCATATTATAGTCAATTTGCACCTTATAAGAGTCACTTGCCATCATATATTGGTACAATTAACATGATAACATCATGTACATGCAATTAGATATCTTTTACAACCTCTTAGTGCAACATTCATTCAAGTCAATTTAGGTCCACATTTTGGTTCTAATTAACCATGTAAGTCACTTTTCACCATGTTAGAGACATTTTTCACCCTAAATGAGTCACTTTCGACAATCTATATGTATAATTAAAATGTTAACATCATATACATCCAATTTGAATCCTTGTACCACCTATTAGTTCCACTTTCATACAGGTCAATTTTGTTCCACATTTTGGTTCTAATCAACCATGTAAATAACTTTTCACCATCTTAGAGTCACTTTGCACCCTATAAGAGACACTTTCCATAATATATACAACAATTAACATGTTAACAACATATACATCCAATTTGACATCATTTTACCACCTATTAATGCCACTTTCATACAAGTTAATTTTATTCCACATTTTGGCTCTAATCAACCATGCAAGTCACTTTTCACCATATTAGAGTCACTTTGCACCCTATAAGAGTCACTTTCCCCATATATTGATACAATTAACATGTTAACATCGTGTACATGCAATTAAACATCCTTTAACCACCTTTTGGTACCCTTTCCTACAAGTCAATTTTGGGCCACATTTTGGCTCTAATCAATCATGCAAGTGACTTATCACCATATTAGAGTCACTTTGCACCTTATAAGAGTCACTTGCCATCATATATTGGTACAATTAACATGTTTACATCATGAACATGCAATTAGAAATCCTTTTACCACCTCTTAATTCCACTTTCATACATGTCAATTTTGTTCCACATTTTGGTTCTAATCAACCATGTAAGTCACTTTTCACCATATTAGAGTCACTTTGCACCTTATAAGAGTCACTTTCCACCATATATACAACAATTAATATGTTAACATCATATACATCCAATTTCACATCCTTTTACCGCCTATTAATGCCACTTTCATACAAGTAAATATTTTACCACATTTTGGCTTTAATCAACCATGAAAGTCACTTTTCACCATATTAGAGTCATTTTGCAGCCTATAAGAGTCATTTGCCACCATATATTGATATAATTAACATGTTAACATCATGTACATGCAATTAGAAATTCTTTAACCACCTCTTGGTACCCCCTTTCCTACAAGTCAATTTTAGGCCACATTTTGGCACATATCAATCATGTAAGTGACTTCTCACCATATTATAGTCAATTTGCACCTTATAAGAGTCACTTGCCATCATATATTGGTACAATTAACATGATAACATCATGTACATGCAATTAGATATCTTTTACAACCTCTTAGTGCAACATTCATTCAAGTCAATTTAGGTCCACATTTTGGTTCTAATTAACCATGTAAGTCATTTTTCACCATGTTAGAGACATTTTTCACCCTAAATAAGTCACTTTCTATAATCTATATGTATAATTAACATGTTAACATCATATACATCCCATTTGAATCCTTGTACCACCTATTAGTTCCACTTTCATACAGGTCAATTTTGTTCCACATTTTGGTTCTAATCAACCATGTAAATAACTTTTCACCATATTATTGTCACTTTGCACCCTATAAGAGACACTTTTCATATTATATACAACAATTAACATGTTAACAACATATACATCCAATTTGACATCATTTTACCACCTATTAATGACACTTTCATACAAGTTAATTTTATTCCACATTTTGGCTCTAATCAACCATGTAAGTCACTTTTCACCATATTAGAGTCACTTTGCACCCTATAAGAGTCACTTTCCCCATATATTGATACAATTAACATGTTAACATCGTGTACATGCAATTAAACATCCTTTAACCACCTTTTGGAACCCTTTCCTATAAGTCAATTTTGGGCCACATTTTGTCTCTAATCAATCATGTAAGTGACTTATCACCTTATTAGAGTCACTTTGCACCTTATAAGAGTCACTTGCCATCATATATTGGTACAATTAACATGTTTACATCATGAACATGCAATTAGAAATCCTTTTACCACCTCTTAATTCCACTTTCATACATGTCAATTTTGTTCCACATTTTGGTTCTAATCAACCATGTAAGTCACTTTTCACCATATTAGAGTCACTTTGCACCCTATAAGAGTCACTTTCCACCATATATACAACAATTAATATGTTAACATCATATACATCCAATTTCACATCCTTTTACCGCCTATTAATGCCACTTTCATACAAGTAAATATTTTACCACATTTTGGCCTTAATCAACCATGAAAATCACTTTTCACCATATTAGAGTCACTTTGCAGCCTATAAGAGTCATTTGGCACCATATATTGATACAATTAACATGTTAACATCATGTACATGCAATTAGACATTCTTTAACCACCTCTTGGTACCCCCTTTCCTACAAGTCAATTTTAGGCCACATTTTGGCACATATAAATCATGTAAGTGACTTCTCACCATATTATAGTCAATTTGCAGCTTATAAGAGTCACTTGCCATCATATATTGGTACAATTAACATGATAACATCATGTACATGCAATTAGATATCTTTTACAACCTCTTAGTGCAACATTCATTCAAGTCAATTTAGGTCCACATTTTGGTTCTAATTAACCATGTAAGTCACTTTTCACCATGTTAGAGACATTTTTCACCCTAAATGAGTCACTTTCCACAATCTATATGTATAATTACATGTTAACATCATATACATCCAATTTGAATCCTTGTACCACCTATTAGTTCCACTTTCATACAGGTCAATTTTGTTCGACTTTTTGGTTCTAATCAACCATGTAAATAACTTTTCACCATATTAGAGTCACTTTGCACCCTATAAGAGACACTTTCCACAATATATACAACAATTAACATGTTAACAACATATACATCCAATTTGATATCATTTTACCACCTATTAATGCCACTTTCATACAAGTTAATTTTATTCCACATTTTGGCTCTAATCAACCATGCAAGTCACTTTTCACCATATTAGAGTCACTTTGCACCCTATAAGAGTCACTTTCCCCATATATTGATACAATTAACATGTTAACATCGTGTACATGCAATTAAACATCCTTTAACCACCTTTTGGTACCCTTTCCTGCAAGTCAATTTTGGGCCACATTTTGGCTCTAATCAATCATGTAAGTGACTTATCACCATATTAGAGTCACTTTGCACCTTATAAGAGTCACTTGCCATCATATATTGGTACAATTAACATGTTTACATCATGAACATGCAATTAGAAATCCTTTTACCACCTCTTAGTGCCACATTCATACAAGTCAATTTTGGTCCACATTTTGGTTCTAATTAACCATGTAAATCACTTTTCACCATATTAGATTCATTTTGCAGCCTATATGAGTCACTTTCCACCATATATTTATACAATTAACATGTTAACATCATATACATCTGAATTGACATCCTTTTACCACCTCTTAATTCCATTTTCATACATGTCAATTTTGTTCCACATTTTGGTTCTAATCAACCATGTAAGTCACTTTTCACCATATTAGAGTCACTTTGCACCTTATAAGAGTCACTTTCCACCATATATACAACAATTAATATGTTACATCATATAAATCCAATTTCACATCCTTTTACCGCCTATTAATGCCACTTTCATACAAGTTAATATTTTACCACATTTTGGCTTTAATCAACCATGTAAGTCACTTTTCACTATATTAGAGTCACTTTGCACCCTATAAGAGTCATTTGCCACCATATATGGATACAATTAACATGTTGACATCATGTACATGCAATTAGACATTCTTTAACCACCTCTTGGTACCCTCTATCCTACAAGTCAATTTTGGGCCACATTGTGGCACATATCAATCATGTAAGTGACTTCTCGCCATATTATAGTTAATTTGCACCTTATAAGAGTCACTTGACATCATATATTGGTACAATTAACATGATAACATCATGTACACGCAATTAGATATCCTTTTACAACCTCTGAGTGCAACATTCATTCAAGTCAATTTTGGTCCAGATTTTGGTTCTAATTAACCATGTAAGTCACTTTTCACCATATTAGATTCATTTTGCAGCCTATATGAGTCACTTTCCACCATATATTTATACAATTAACATGTTAACATCATATACATTTGAATTGACATCCTTTTACCACCTCTTAATTCGACTTTCATACAGGTCAATTTTGTTACACATATATACAACAATTATCATGTTAACATCATATACATCCAATTTCACATCCCTTTACTGCCTATTAATGCCACTTTCATACAAGTTAATTTTGTACCACATTTTGGCTCTAATCAACCATGTAAGTCATTTTCCACCATATTAGAGTCATTTTGCACCCTATAATAGTCACTTGCCACCATATATTGATACAATTAACATGTTAACATCATGTACATGCGATTACACATCCTTTAACCACCTCTTGGTACCCCTTTCCTACAAGTCAATTTTGGGCCACATTTTAGCACTAATCAATCATGTAAGTGACTTCTCACCATATTAGAGTCACTTTGCACCATATAAGAGTCACTTGCGTATATTGGTACAATTAACATGTTAACATCATGTACATGCAATTAGATATCCTTTTACAACCTCTTAGTGCCACATTCATTCAAGTCAATTTTGGTCCACATTTTGGTTCTAATGAACCATGTAAGTCACTTTTCACCTTGTTAGAGACATTTTGCACCCTAAATGAGTCACTTTGCTCAATCTATATGTATAATTAACATGTTAACATCATATACATCCAATTTGACATCCTTTTACCACCTATTAATGCCACTTCCATACAAGTTAATTTTATTCCATATTTTGGCTCTAATCAACCATGTAAGTCACTTTTCACCATATTAGAGTCACTTTGCACCCTATAAGAGTCACTTTCCCCATATATTGATACAATTAACATGTTAACATCATGTACATGCAATTAAACATCCTTTAACCACCTTTTGGTACCCTTTCCTACAAGTCAATTTTGGGCCACATTTTGGCTCTAATCAATCATGTAAGTGACTTATCACCATATTAGACGGCACATACCTTGACAATTCTTCAAACTTACCCTCATAATCTGTTACCGACATGTTCCCTTGCTTTAATTCTAAAAATTTCAGCTCCATTTGATCCTGAACAAACTGAGGAAAATACTTTTCTAAAAATAATTCCTTAAACCTTTCCCAAGTAATAACATCTGTGCTTTCCAATGTCTTCACCATCTCCTACCAATAGGTGGCCTCATTCTTCAGATAGTAACTTGCAAATTCAACCTTCTACTCCTCTTTCACTTTTACCAAGGCAAATGCCTTCTCGATTTCCTTTAACCACACATTTGCTTCAATTGGCTCTAAGGAACCCTTGAATTCTGGTGGGTTTACTGCCTGAAAAGTTTTGAAAGTTACCTGGGGGTTGGTCTGTCTCTGTTATTGTTGTGCCAGGTGAACTGTTTGTTGGGCCAGGATTTGAAGAATCTGGGCTATTGCTGGGTCCATGGGTCCTGGGTTCACATTCTGGTTTGTATCATCTTGGTTATTATTGTTATTGTTGTTGGTTTCTTCATTCTGGGTGTTGGTGCGGGTATTTCTTCTGGGAGGCATTTTTTGTAAAGAATCAATCAATTTATTTAGCTTTTGAATCAAATCTTTGTATAAAAGAAAAGTTTTGTAAAATAGGAATATCTCTTTTTGAAAACAGTTGTAACTAAGTAAATTGCATGCTTCTTTACAGAATATAAACAGTTAGGGAAAACAGGGTACATAGTATCACAGGGTATACTGGTGCAATAAATAAGGTAAAGTAAAACAGGTGCGATAAAGTAAATGACAGTGTTGGAAAGGAAAAAGGTACTGATATATATATATATAGATCAAAAGTTTTAGGTAGTAGAAACGTAAAGACGCTTCGGGAGTAAAAGCAAAAAGGGTACAACAACCTACTCACTAGTCAGCATCGCTAGTCTATAAAGACAACTCAAAAGTCTACTGATACACACTACACACTATTATACATACTACATAATCATAACAACACTGCTCAGCATCTCCATCTCAGAATCTCTAACTCAGCTCCAAGGAAACTCTGGTCCTGCCAGCCTCTCAAAGTCCTCTATCACCTTAGTAGCCCAGCCCAACAGTGCATCAGGGCCTCTTCCAGGTAGTGTAGCTCCATGTAGCCTAGCCTCAAGAACCCTCCGTGTCACATGAATCTCCTCTCGAAGCTCCCTCACACCACGATCAACATCTGTAGTCCTGATGATATGCTGTAACTCTCTAATCTGAGCCAACAAGGAATCACGCTCCAATAGAAGAGCCTCATACCGGTAATAAGGAACTGGGGGCAATGTAGACTGGAATGGGGCACTCGCTACTGAATGCCCAGTGGAATCTGAATCAGCTGGTGGGGGTCCTCTAACAGGTGGCCTCATGCCTGGAGGTGGAATGGCCTGCAATGGTACGGGCTGCAACACCGGGGGAGGTAGAATAGCCAATGCTGGTGGAATAACAGGATGTGGATCCGATGCTGGTGCTCCAACTGAAGGCTTTGAGTGATCAGCTGATACGAGAATAAAAGAGTCGGCCATCTCTGCTATCTGAAATCATATCGCAATATAAGAATCTCGTACCACGACGCAAACTATACTAATACCGGTTATACCATAACACTCAACCTCTTGACATTCTATCATCATATACCTTACTTCTAATCCTATCCCTCTACCCATTCCCGTCAACCTAGGCTTGTGTCAGTGACTTATAACCTGTAGCCCTGATACCAAACATGTGGCGCCCTCCAAACCCGGGTCAGAAGTTTGGGGTCCACACACACACCTTAATTATAACCTGCTTATAACAATAGTAAAGATAATAATAATATATGCAGTGACCCTACTTACCAACCACCACGGACCGCAACAGGTTAAAGTATGCACACAAGCCCAACACACTAATATATTACAAACCGTTCAAATCCCAACTATTTCAAACTCAAACTGAGTATTAAACATTATTACAAACTTTTACAAATTTAACTTATCCCAAAAGAAGCCTACTAGCTCAGCTTTCTCAACCTGAACCCCTAGCTCTCGCGCTGGACTGGGGATCCTCTTTACCAACTGGTTCCTTTTTAACTGGAAAGAATATAAACAACATCGCACAAATGAGCTAACTAGCTCAGCAAGTCACAATGACAAAACTGAGAATAATGATCATCGGGTGAATATGATTATAATATCAAGTGAACAATGGATTATGATTTAGAATTGGATACTATACTTTTAATTTAAAAACCAAGGTTAGGCTGCAGATCAGTCACGCACTAACCCCGAGCAAGGCACACAACATTGCTCTATCTACTGGATCCAAGGCACACATTGGCCTAACTTGACCATTATATGGTCTGACCACGAATCTGGTCCACAATTTTATAAAAACAATCCAATTCTAACATAATAACAGAATATGCAATAATAAACAATAACCGAAATCATTAACAACAATAAATGTTTAACAATGAGAGGGTTTCAATCCTTGTAAGGATCAATAAGGCAATTTAAAAGCTTGGATGTTGGGTAATGAAAGAATTGGATAACAAAGGAATCAACATTTCAGGGTTTCAAAGATTTGGGCTTTCAAAGCATAGGATACAATGATTGAATGTACAAGTAATTCAGTTCAGTGTTTGGGATTTTGTTTACATGTATTTGTGGAGTAATATCGTATACTTGAGATTTGTGTTTAGGTATACAACAATCAATGGTCTAGAAAGAATAAGGTTTATGGCTCAAGAATAATAACTGGAATCAGAGTTTAGGTTTCAGTGCTTCAAAGCACTTGCAATATCAATCTGACTATCAAATACTACAATATCTCGAGAAAGTTCAGAACACTTGCCTGATATTAGCTTACTACACTGCACTCGCTTCCAATCACAAGCGTCTTACTCCTCAACTATCTGTTTCCCTTTCCTACATCTTGCCTCTTCTGCTCACATATCATAAGCATCTATCAATAATTTACTCATGGAATTCTATTCAACACATACTTCTATCTACCCTTCGTTTTACCCAAATCCGATTAACGGATTGAAAGTTATGCGATAATCAAGTAAACACCGAATATATAGACCGATAGTCAATTAACAAGTCACATATAGCACATAATACATCACGTAATCAATGATATATTATTTATAAAGAAGTCTCGGGTCATAAATAGGCTTTCTGGTATTTAAAATGATTTTTAAAACATTTTTCGGAATTAAAACGGGTCGTTGGATCAATTTCGGGTTAATAAACAGGGTTCGGTTGGCCAATTCTGGCTCCGAAATAATTTTAGAATAATTATCGAGCCTTGGAAATAATTTAGAATAATATTTTAAAGCTCGAAACTATTTTTCGGAATTTTTAAATCATTTTTAAATAATTAAATCTAATTAAATAATTAATTAAAATCAATTAATAATTAATTAAATTAATTAATCAATTAATTTTCGAATTAATTGACCAATTAATCAATTAGAAATTAACTGAAATTAATTAACTAATTAATTTAGATTTATTTTGGAATTAAAATAATTTTCGGAATTAAATTACTAATTTTTAGAATTTTCAGAAATTAAAAATGAATTTTTATAATAAAAATAAATAGGAAATATGATTTTTAAATATTTTTAAAACAGAAATCCAATTTTTGCAAAGTCTGGAAACTTCAGGGACCTAACTGTATCGTCCCCAAAAGTCCAGGGAACAAACTGCAATTTTTACATCCCGTCGCCGGAAAACACAGAGGTGGCCGGAGAATACGTTCCCGGCGTCCTCACCCCACCAACACCTCCAGATCACATCTACACAACACCAGGAACACAACCATGCAATCAATTCATCCTAACAATCCCTGAGTTGGCCGGAATTTGGCCGTGAAATTTTCCAGTTTCCGGCGAACATCGGAAAACTTCAAAACACAACTCCCTTCTCTACAGACCTCGTTGGTTCATGAAACTTATACGACTAGATTGCAAATTTCACAGAGAACACAACCCACTATAACACAACATCAATCAGAATAAGAAACCCCCAAATTTCAATTAAGAACATTCATACGGGTTATAAACCCTAATTTTGAAATTCGAAAATTAAACCCACTTTTGAGCATGTTATTGAACTCCAAATCAGACGTATGACATATGAAAATCATCAAGAAAACAAGCTCTACAACATGCAATCATCAAATCATACAAACAATCATCCGAACAAAAATTCATATTTTTAATAAAATAAATTCGAAAATAAATAAATTTTCAGAAAATAAACCTTTGATTCTGCAGTGAAACAAAGCTCAGAATCTGATAGAACACTTCAAATTCTTCGTTTTGGTTACTCAAGCTTTGAAAACAGAGATCGGTAACGCCTTCGTTTTGCAGTTTGATTCTTAGAACAGTTTTAGGAAATTAGGGTTTTTCTCTGAAAATTATATAATTATCTGTCTGCAAATGATTTTGATACGAAATAAAATACGGTAAAAGGCTATTTATAATTACGGAAAATTAGTATCCCGTTGGATCATTCCGGATATAAAACGGTACGTTTATTTGTAAAAACTGATCCAAACGGTATCGGTTTTCGGGATAATTATCCAAATCAGTACAATTTGTACTGCGGTCTTGGTCTCAGCGCCTGGTTACACGTATTACGAAGTGATAATTATGATAGTTTAATAAAAAGCTCCCGTTTATCAAAAATACGGGTTTTATTGATTTACCGAAACGAATAATGTATCGAAAATGTTGCGCCGGGACCCGCGCATGACAAACCGTATGCCGGATGAAAAAGTCGAAACATGGAAAATGCTCGGAATATTACAATTAGGTTAGGAAGGAGTTCTCGAAAGAGTTTCGGGTTCCAAAAACGTAATAACGGTTGACGTCGGTTGGTTCCCGTTTTTATAAAATAGATTTTAATTACCCGGAAAAAGATTTTAGAAATTTCATATGATTCTTATAAATCCATAAACCAACATAAAAATAATTAGGAAGATATGACAATTATCTATATTTTATTTTGGACATATAAAAATTAAAATTCTCAATTAATATTATTTTCGAATATTCAAGTACATATAACACTTAACAATTAGCTCACAGAATAGATACTGAACACACATAATAATTATATAATAGCAACAATAATTACACGACATATCCCGGATATTACATTTACCGCCTATTAATGCCACTTTCATACAAATTAATTTTGTACCACATTTTGGCTCTAATCAACCATGTAAGTCACTTTTCACCATATTAGAGTCATTTTGCACCCTATCAGAGTCACTTTCCACCATACATTGATACAATTAACATGTTAACATCATGTACATGCGATTACACATCCTTTAACCACCTCTTGGTACCCCCTTTCCTACAAGTCAATTTTGGGCCACATTTTAGCACTAATCAATCATGTAATTGACTTCTCACCATATTAGAGTCACTTTGCACCATATAAGTCACTTGCCATCATATATTGGTACAATTAACATGTCAACATCATGTACATGCAATTAGATATTTTTTTACAACCTCTTAGTGCCACATTCATTCAAGTCAATTTTGGTCCAAATTTTGGTTCTAATGAACCATGTAAGTCAGTTTTCACCATGTTAGAGACATTTTGCACCCTAAATGAGTCACTTTCCTCAATCTATATGTATAATTAAGATGTTAACATCATATAAATCCAATTTGACATCCTTTTACCACATATTAATGCCACTTTCATACAAGTTAATTTTATTCCACATTTTGGCTCTAATCAACCATGTAAGTCACTTTTCACCATATTAGAGTCACTTTGCACCCTATAAGAGTCACTTTCCCCATATATTGGTTTAATTAACATGTTAACATCATGTACATGCAATTAAACATCCTTTAACAACCTTTTGGTACCCTTTCCTACAAGTCAATTTTGGGCCACATTTTGGCTCTAATCAATCATGTAAAGTGACTTATCACCATATTAGAGTCACTTTGCAACTTATAAGAGTCCCTTGCCATCATATATTGTTACAATTAACATGTTAACATCATCTACATGTAATTAGAAATCCTTTTACCACCTCTTAGTGCCACATTCATAAAAGTCAATTTTGGTCCACATTTTGGTTCTAATTAACCATGTAAGTCACTTTTCACTATATTAGATTCATTTTGCAGCCTATATGAGTCACTTTCCACCATATATTTATACAATTAACATGTTAACATCATATACATCTGAATTGACATCCTTTTACCACCTCTTAATTCCACTTTAATACATGTCAATTTTGTTCCATATTTTGGTTCTAATCAACCATGTAAGTCACTTTTCACCATATTAGAGTCACGTTGCACCTTATAAGAGTCACTTTCCACCATATATACAACAATTAATATGTTACATCATATACATCCAATTTCACATCCTTTTACCGCCTATTAAATCCACTTTCATACAAGTTAATATTTAACCACATTTTGGCTTTAATCAACCATGTAAGTCACTTTTCATCATATTAGAGTCACTTTGCACCCTATAAGAGTCATTTGCCACCATATATTGATACAATTAACATGTTAACATCATGTACATGCAATTAGACATTCTTTAACCACCTCTTGGTACTCCCTTTCCTACAAGTCAATTTTGGGCCACGTTTTGGCACATATCAATCATGTAAGTGAGTTCTCACCATATTATAGTCAATTTGCACCTTATAAGAGTCACTTGCCATTATATATCGGTACAATTAATGTAACACCACCAAATCCGGGTTGTCACGAGTTCCATTTTAATAAACAATCAACTACTCTGTACTGTGACCCCACAATAAACACACACACCACAAGTTATAGTCTCAGAGATTAATATCCAAAAATAACACGAGTCATTTTATTCCAAAATTATATGCCATTACACCTTAAAAGGGTTTCTGAATAGATTTACATTTCTTTGCCATTATTACAATTGATAAAGATACATAAGTCTGGTACATCAAAAGTTGAAAACCTAGCCTATTGGTAGTTCCTACCTCAGCTACATCGACATCAACGCATATAGGAAACTGCGGAACGTTTCCTATCCGCTCGCGAATTGGGAGCTTGGTCCTGTTCATCTTTTCTATCTGTTATTGTGTGATGAAAGAAGAAAGCAAGGGTGAGTAACAAGCCCACCAAAATAATATGTAGAATAATTAACAATATATGAGCATTCTCATAATACTCGTGAAAGTCTTGGTCAAAAGAAATGAACCAAGTTTGATCTATTATGCGACCAAGTCGCAAAATATACTTTTCACAATCTTTGAAATTCTCTGATCTGTATAATATACACGGAGTTCCAGTTTATAACATTATAAAAATATCGTTGCAAGGTGATCTCATATATCTAACCTTGTCTCAACGTTTTTCTGAAAATCTTTGCCATGCATAAGATAATCAATAACCAGATATAAGTTGAAAAGAGGAAGTTACAAGATACCCCAATATACTTATATCTTTCCCAAATACTACTTGAACTACCACCGTTCAAGTTATAATCAGTTTCAAAAGTTCATCACACTGATGAGACTACAAGATAAGACTTGAATAAATTCAATCTTTGAAATATCATTTGAAAGAAATGAAGTTACGAGATACTTCATTAAGTCCCGATATACATATATATACACCTATATATATATATACATTTCATACACTCCTTGAAAACCTATGTTATGAAAATTATAAACAGAGTTGCAATATCCAATGAATTTGGAAAAGCAGAATTTTGGCATAAACCTGATATCTTGCTGATCAGGCAAAGATATTAATAAGTAACCTTTTCTACTAGTAGATGGACGAATTCCCCACTGGTCATCACCCTGGTCGCAATAGGACCTTATGCTGGACTGCCACTCAGCCACTTACGCATTTGATGGACTCCCATTGAGCCACTTACACTTTCATGGACGCCCACTGAGCCCATGTTGCTTATGCCGACTCAATAGATGGACTTACTTCCTGAACTTTGGGTAAGTAATCAATTCATTTATCAAAACAGCAACCTCGTTGCGGATATAAAATACACCACAGAGCTGGATCCCCCCGGTTTTGAGCGAGTATTTAAATCCCCTTTAAAAGGAAGATCTTAAATTTGAAAACGAGTTTTGGGATCCGCTCTAACCTTTAAAAATCATTTTGAAGACTCGAAAACACTTTAAAGAGTGTTTGGAGTAATGCTGATTTATTAAAGTAAATCAGTCCCGATATATTAGAAAATATCTGAATATTATTAAATAATATTCCCTAAGGATAATCTCTATATAAATAACTTGAAGTAGAAGTGTAAAACTTATACTTGAAATGAGTATTAAATAACCAAAGATATACTTATACGAAAGTACTATCTTTATTTGAATAATCAAAAATAAGTTTGATTATCGACACCTTATTCTTTAATAAAATAAAGAATATATTTCAGTAAATAATCGGAGTCATAGGTCCTCAAATGAATATTCAAATAATATTCATTAAATAATACAAACTGAGTCATAAGTACTCGAATGAATATTCAAGTAATATTCATTAAATAATATAAAGTGAGTCATAAGTCCTCGAATAAATATTCAAGTAATATTCATTAAATAATATAAAGTTATCGAATAAACCTTATTTGATTCATAGTTTTAAAAACTATTCATATATATATATATTATACTCGGGAGCCTCGACTCCCGGTTTTTGAAAAAGTTCACCTTTTGATCCCCTATACGAAGGGTATACGCAAATACCGCTTATCTCTAGCATAGGTATTATCAACTGAATCAACAGATATATGCATCAAGAATACGAAACAGACATGCATATATACCATATCACATGCTACAATATATCGCAAGAATTTGCTAAATAATCATTATGCATCTATCACAAGATAATGCATGTACAAATGTATACATCACAACAACAGTATAACGGATAGAAAACTTGCCTGAGCGACTGGGGGTTATAAATGCCCTGGGACGAGTCTGGTAACCTATAAACAACATATAATTTGGAATTAAACCAAAGTCTGGTAACCTTAAGAATCTAGACTTTAACCAATTAGACTCTAACGCTTGCTTTTGCGCTTAACGATTCACTTACGGCTCGAGTACCCTCGGCTCCACTATTTTTAATAAATTAACCATTAAGAATTTTAAAGCGATTCTTTCGCGAGTACCTTACCAACTGCCTAATCTACTTAAAATAATTGTTTCATACCCCAATTAGTCATTTAAAGTCCTTAACCAAGGTTTCAAAGTAAGGCGAGGGGTAATGGTTCGGTCGCGAAACGCCGTTACTTAAAACGGTCGTTTCTCCTAAACCGTACATCGGATTCAAACGAACCACATATCAAAACGAAGCTCGTAACATGAACTATCTAATCATGGCAATGGTCAAAACGTAACAGTGAGTTCACGGGTCCTGATTATTAAGAACAAAACAGTCTTAAAGTAAATCGGACATTACGACGGCTATGTTTACGCGATTACCAAATTTTAAACTACTCCAATCAACCACAATCAATCCACAAATCAACCCATAACCACCAGTAACACCAAACTTCATCCAAACCTTACTAACTCAGTCCATAACCTCATGATTTTTCCAACTTATTCAATCTCAAATAAGAGCTACTAATTATACTTAAGGTTCATCAACCAACAACCAAGATTTATAACCCAAAATCATTATAATTCCATCCAAACTCTAAACATACAAGAATTATGCTCTCATGAACTATAACCAACAAAACCAAACCTAATACTCAAAGTAAAGTTTGGGTTTGGAGGGGTTATACCTTCCTTGGAGAGTGGAGAATCACTTAGGAAGTCTTAAATAACCACTAACTATCTTTACTAAGCTTGGATCTTGAAGAAAACATAAGAAAACACAAAGTTAGTTTCTTGAAAACATTATTCACCAAGAACTTTGATGAATTGATTAGCTATGTTAAACATGGAATCTTGAACTTAAACTTATGGCTCATCTTAGTTATGAATTATGGAAGCTAAAGAAACAAACCTCTTGAATTATGAAGGTGTGTAGCTTGATTTTTGAAATTTTCTCCTTTGCTTTTCATGGAAAAGCCGAGAGCAAAGAGTGGGGGAAGAAGAAAATGTTTTTGTTTTGGTTGCTTTTGATTTTTGTGTTTGTTTTACTTGTTAATTAGGTTGTACCATGGTAAATATTGTGTGGCTCACAATCATCCAACAACACACTTGCTTGGTCATGCTTATGTCACCATGTGATGTCACCCTCCCTCCTTTGTCCTCTTCTCATTGGTTTGATGACATCATCCCCACTAATCTCTTTGATTAGCTTTTCATTATTTGGCTAATGACCGCTGATCTGTTATACGGTTCGCTTAACTTTCGTTTTCGTTTATCGTTTGAGGGATCATACCCGGGATCTTATTACTTAGGTTTCCTTAACCTTTCTCAAAACATTATATTCCTTTTTATGATCCCCTCTTAAAATCCTTGAATTTAAATCCTTTTATCCTGTTACCTTATACTCACTTCTTTCTGTATCTGGTGGATTTTCGGGAAAAATCAAAGTGTTCGGAATTGGATTCTGACGATCTTTACATACACTTATATACCATATAGAGTACTAATAAAATCTCAGAATAACAATAGAAGAACCCCTACATAGTGTGGCATGAAAAGTTTTCTTATTCAGCAAAATCACTATTCATAAGGGTTTCAAAAATTCCAAAATTTGGGGTTATTACAGTCTCCCCTCCTTAAAAGGATTTCGTCCCGGAATCAGATAGAAAATGAATAGGGATACTCTCTTAACATTGCACTTTCTAACTCTCGAGTAAATTTTCCCACATTGTGGTCCTACCACCAAACTCTGCCTAGTTTGATAACCCTTCTCCTAAGCACTTGTTCCTTTTCACTCTATAACCCTTCCTGGTTGCTCCATATAGGTTACGTCGGGTTGCATGTCTATGCGCTCATATGCCCCTATTTATCTCGCATCCGAATTACACTTCCTTAACATTGATACGTTGAACACGTTATGAACTTGCTACAGGTTCGGGGGTAGGGCTAGCTCGTATGCTAACTTCCCAATATGTTTTAGTATATCCAAAGGTCCGACAAATTGTGGACTTAGCTTTCCTTTCTTTCCAAACCTCATAAATTCTTTCCAAGGGTTTCCAAGGGGATACCTTTAAAAACACTAGGTCCCCTACTTCCTATTTTTTGTCCTTTCGTGTCAAATCAACATACTTCTTATGTCCATCTTGGGCTACTACCATCCGTCCTCTGATTAGATCTATTATATCCTTGGTCCTTTGGACTACTGCGGGTCCGAGCATCTTGCGCTCTACAACTTCATTCTAACATAAGGGAGATCGACATTGTCTTCCCTCAAGGATCTCATAAGGCGATATCTCGATACTGACATATGATCTATTGTCGTAAGAAAACTCAATCCGTGTTAAGTGATCATTCTAAATTCTTTCAAGTCTATTGCACACTCTCATTATAGCTTTTAGCATTAAAGCTTTTACTTCTCAATACCCATTCTTTTCCAGTTCGTAATCGCTACTACCTTCCGTTCCTAATATTATACTGGTTATACTTTTGCTCGTTAGCGTTCTATAACCTTTTAATAATCACGTCAACCTTAGTATCACGAATGTGTTTCCATTCCGAATACCACCATAACTTTACCATTCCTTTTTCAGCTGTTTCTATTTTCCAAAGTTTGATCAATCATATAGAAGTAAAGGAATTTGTTGAGAGATCGCTATGATCATAAACACTTGTTATATCGCATAGTTAGTACAGAAGGTGGCCAACCTTTAGTACTTGACAAGCAATTAAACAACATGTGGTATCCTACTAGGCTTCTATCACACAGATAGATAGTCATTCGGCAATACCTCCCCTTCTAGAAGGGTAGTTCTTCTCAGCTTACATGAAATGAAAAGAAGAGAAAAGAACGAACTGAAGAGAATTGTATATTCGTAAAAAAAAAAAAATTATTGCCATAAAATATCTGGCTTGGAATCTACCTCTGAACTATAGAGGTTTGTCATAGGAGAACAAAACATATATGTATTTATATCAACATTAAGTATTATAGCATCGTATTTCACATGCCTAAATATTTTTGCTATTCCGTCCATCATTCTATGGACCCATGCTCTTCCTCGAGCTTATACACAATCACTTTTAAAACTTCCTCGATATCGAAAATCGAATCTGGGATCTCATTCTAGACATCATCGTTACTAGAATTCTATGCTTGCACTGCAACCTTCCTCGTATAGTAATACGGCTCTCTATTCATAAGAAGGAATAAATATTCAATAGGTAAATAATCGACTTAATTAGTCTATCAACGATAACTTATACGTCAACACGACCCGATTAGTGGTACTTAATCTCAACATCCATTCCAATACAACTCTCACGGTTGTAATCAGCTCATTACTCGCAGAATCATTGCTGCATTACTATGGTCCACTACTGACCTACTGTCATCATTCACGTTCCATGAAATCTTAATATCTAACCATACGAAGTCCATACATGTCGTATCAAATCCTTCTAAGGAGGTAAAATAATCACCATTCATGATTCATGAAGAACACTCATGATCCTGACATACATACATGACATGAAGCAGATAAAATTGCAGAAGAGTTTCAATCAAAGCAACGATAGCAGGTTAATACCATTCTTAATCATATGCCTTCAATAGAAGACTTAACTCAAAGGTTTATTTGGTCCTTTTTGAAATATGGTCCTGGCTTATTCTCAAGATAGGACCTTCTAAGATAGATAGCCCGCTCATGGCGATTACACGAATTAAACCTTTACCAACTACTATTACGGTGGGGTATTGCACAGTCATCAGAAGGAATGTCAATCTTCCAAACCATAATACAACCTTCACAGCTTTAACCATCATCACTGTATTCCTTTGGCACAAGCGCCTATAATTATCCTCTTACCTTTAAGGTGTCGGCCACCTCTTTGGCCTTTCCTGATAGTAAAATTTCCTTACAGTCAATGTCATTTTAACCACCTCCAAATAAATTTTCTACCTCATTTCCAATTACTGCTTGTGTGAAGATGTTTTCCTAAAAATCTTATGAGTAAAAAAAATACCACCATTTTTCCATAAGTTATTGCCTAAGTCTTTAGAGGTTAATCATTATCACGACTAACTCTCGACCGTACTTAGGACGTCTCTTATCTTGGGTCCTTCTTGTTTTCACCATTCATGACCTTCATTGGGTTCAATCTATACTTTCTCATGGTTTAACATATGCCCCGCTTGGCATTATTTTTATTACGTCATATTTCCTTTATCAAAATTTATATTCTTGAGAATTTTGAATATTACCTTTCTCCTTGTAAAACCACTAAGGTTATCCTTGATTCGTTCCTCCTGTATTCCCTAGATACAGGGCATATCAAAATACCCTTTACTAATACTAGAACCATTATCTATATTTTTCTGAAAAAATTTTCTCCACTGATACTTAAAGGTCGTTATTACCTTAATCTTTTCCAATTCATACTGTCAAAACTCATACTATCCCTATTAAGGGTGAAATGCCAACCTTCATGCATTCCCATAGTTCATCTCAAGTTATCGAAGTTATATCCTTAATTCCACCTTTAAAAAGGTACTTGCACCCTTCCATGGATAAATCAAGTCATATATCCTTGATAGATTATCTTATTCATCATTCCCACCCCGATAGTCTATACCTAATTTCATAATAGCATCCTTATTCAAATTGAGGTCAATCCATATGGCCTCCAAAAGATAACAATGGTCATCCGCTTTTCTTTCCTGATTTGATAATGATAACATGGATGTTCTGGAAGATATTGGTCGTGTTCAACGTGAACCTCTTCTTAATAATTCCTTATTTACTTTTGTTGTTTATCTCAACAGTCACCTCAATGTTGGGATATCTTTCATTTCTGGCTTCTCCCTTTCTGGGTATCGAGCCACCGGTCTTAGACTTCACATTCTTGAAGGTCACTTCCTTCATCCAGTTTTCCTAATTTCTTACTTCCTTGTATCCTCAGTCTATCCGTGTCTCATTATTTATCCTTCGAATTATCTCAAGGTTTCCTCGAATCCTCCCAACTTACAGGGGATAAAATATATGTATCTCTTATGCCTTCAACCATCAATTTTAACTCATGGTGAATCACCGTCATCCTGACGAATACATACTTTTCTATTTCTATTGCTATGAGTCTTTAGGGTTTCCTCATACCCAACTCCCTTATCATACCTCAAACTCTATTGCCTTTATATTCCTTTCCACTTCAGTTTCTTTTTATTTTCCTTTCTCTTATCATTATTTCATGAACCAACACAACATAAGCATTGATTTCAAGCATCCCGTCATTCTGGATTCGTGTCCTCAGAACTAATCTTGATAACTTTTACAACTTAGATTCATAATTCATCATACTCGTCTGCCTTTGTTCTGGCTCTAAAGCTTTTACACTATCTCCATAACCTTGGGAAGTACTCTCCTGAAAACAATTGACTGAACTTAAATCAATTTATTATAATCTCTTGCTCCATGCCTTCCTTGGCCTTTCACCAGCGGGTGGCCTCTCTCTTAGGAGGGTAAGTGACAAAACAGTATTTTGTGATTCATCAATCATTTAGAATTTCAAATGATTCCTATATTTCCTTTAGCCAGGCTCTTGCCTCGACTAGGTCAACCTGTTCCTTGGAACTCTGAGAGCTTAGTGATTTAAAGGTCACGAAAGAATTTCCTACCGCATTGTTTCCTCAAGGTGGTGGTTGGGGATAATAGTCTAAGTTCTTTTTAGACAGGTCCATGAATTGCCGTATAGGAGTACCGTCTCGGGTCTCCTTTCCTTACTCGACTTTCTGTTTCCTTAGTATGAAATGTTTCATCCTTCTCCCATACTTGGGGTTATCTTATACGTTAAAATCCTCATTTTTCACTTCATTATGTTATGCGTTCCTTCTATCTTGATGGCGTCCTCCCTGACTATCACATTCAGGGTTTGCCCTAAATCTTATTCCTTGAACTATGACTTTCATCTAAGATCTCATCTTTAAGCTCTTGAACATTTGGAACCCAAATTCTATAGGAATACCTCATTATTCCCTTATCATCTTTTTCGGTATTAATCTCATATCTATTTATTGGCTCTCTGCCTTCATTCATCACTTTTTCTGGCACAATATGTTCTTTTCCAATAATTCGGTCTGTATTGCAATCTCAAACAGCTTTTCGGTACCGGCTCCGGTTACCTTCACTTCTATTTCCATTTTCTCAAAATCTCTTATAAACTCTCCCAAAGACATTATTATCTTGAGTCTCTCCTTTTTACTAAGGGCATCAGCCACCACATTGGCTTTCCCCGAATGATAAAGAATCTCCCAATCATAATTCTTGATTAGCTCTAACCGCCTCCTCTGGCGTATGCTGAGCTCTTTCTGTGTGAAAATGCACTAGAGCACTTATGGCTTGTGTAAATCTCGCACTTCTCTCCATACAAGTAGTGCCTCCAATATTTAGGGCAAAACTATTGCCATGAGCCCAAGCTCATGGGTGGGGATATCGAATTTTATATTCCCTTAATGGTCTTGACGCGTACGCGATTACCTTGTTGTGCTGTATAAGAAGCACCCTAATTCCTTATGCAAAGCGTCACTTCACATCACAAAATCTCCTTTTCCATCCGGCAACGCCATCATAGGGGCCGTCACCAATCTTTGCTTCAGTTCTTGAAAGTTGTTCTCGTATTTCTCTGTCCATTCAAACTTCTCAGTCTTACGAGTAAGCAGCATTAAAGGGGGCTACTATCTTTACAAACTTGAACGAACCTCCGGTAGTGACCGACCAATCCTACCTTTGGTAGTCGACCTAACCATGGTCATCAATTCATCAGTGGTCCTTTATTCATTCTTGTCAGGATCCTCCATGGGATCCTCCTCAGCAACTATCCCTTCTAGGACAACATACTCAACCGCCACATCCTCAATATGAACATCATCCGATCCCGCGTTAGGACGCTCTATCGGATCCATAATCTGATCTCCAATAAGTAATAAAACATCATCGCGTTGTTGCTCCTCAACCTCAGGGTTCAGAGTCCTGCTACCATATACGATAACGAACTACGCTTCTATCACGATATTTATAAGGGTTCCCATAAGGGTTTTAACTGTCAGTACTACGTTAGGTAGCCCGACTATAAAATTGGCAAGAGTTCTTATTATCTTAGTGAACTTATTATCTTAACGTCACATCATCTCTGAGGTTTATAACGCTTGGCTCTGATACCATTTCTGTAACACCCCCAAATCCGGGGTCGGGGATCCGGGTTGTCACGAGTTCCATTTCCCTTAATAACACCCAATTTTAATAAACAATCAACTACTCTGTACTGTGACCCCACAATAAACACACACACCACAAGTTATAGTCTCAGAGATGAATATCCAAAAATAACACGAGTCATTTTATTCCAAAATTATATGCCATTACACCTTAAAAGGGTTTCTGAATAGATTTACATTTCTTTGCCATTATTATAATTTAAAAAGATACATAAGTCTGGTACATCAAAAGTTGAAAGCCTAGCCTATTGGTAGTTCCTACCTCAGCTACAGCGACATCAACGCCTATAGGAAACTGCGGAACGTTTCCTATCCGCTCGCGAATTGGGAGCTTGGTCCTGTTCATCTTTTCTATCTGTTGTTGTGTGATGAAAGAAGAAACCAAGGGTGAGCAACAAGCCCACCAAAATAATATGAAGAATAATTAACAATATATGAGCATTCTCATAGTACTCGTGAAAGACTTGGTCAAAAGAAATGAACCAAGTTTGATCTCTTATACGACCAAGTCGCAAAATATTCAGTATATATACATATATACTTTTCACAATCTTTGAAATTCTCTAACCTGTATAATATACACGGAGTTCCAGTTTATAACTGTATAAAAATATCGTTGCAAGGTGATCTCATATATCTAACCTTGTCTCAACGTTTTTCTGAAAATCTTTGCCATGCATAAGATAATCAATAACCAGATATAAGTTGAAAAGAGGAAGTTACAAGATACCCCAATATACTTATATCTTTCCCAAATACTACTTGAACTATCACCGTTCAAGTTATAATCAGTTTCAAAAGTTTATCACACTGATGAGACTACAAGATAAGACTTGAATAGATTCAATCTTTGAAATATCATTTGAAAGAAATGAAGTTACGAGATACTTCATTAAGTCCCGATATATATATACACTTATATATATATACATTTCATACACTCCTTGAAAATCTCTGTTATGAAAATTATAAACAGAGTTGCAATATCCAATGAATTTGGAAAAGCAGAATTTTGGCATAAACCTGATATCTTGCTGATCAGGCAAAGATACCAATAAGTAACCTTTTCTACTAGTAGATGGACGAATTCCCCACTGGTCATCACCCTGGTCGCAATAGGACCTTATGCTGGACTGCCACTCAGCTACTTACGCATTTGATGGACTCCCACTGAGCCACTTACACTTTCATGGACGCCCACTGAGCCCATGTTGCTTATGCCGACTCAATAGATGGACTTACTTCCCGAACTTTGGGTAAGTAATCAATTCATTTATCAAAACAGCAACCTCGTTGCGGATATAAAATACACCACAGAGCTGGATCCCTCCGGTTTTGAGTGAGTATTTAAATCCCCTTTAAAAGGAAGATCTTAAATTTAAAAACGAGTTTTGGGATCCGCTATAACCTTTAAAAATCATTTTGAAGACTCGAAAACACTTTAAAGAGTGTTTGGAGTAATGCTGATTTAATAAAGTAAATCAGTCCCGATATATTAGAAAATATCTTAATATTATTAAATAATATTCCCCTAAGGATAATCTCTATATAAATAACTTGAAGTAGAAGTTGTAAAACTTATACTTGAAATGAGTATTAAATAACCAAAGATATACTTATACGAAAGTACTATCTTTATTTGAATAATCAAAAATAAGTTTGATTATCGACACCTTATTCTTTAATAAAATAAAGAATATATTTCAGTAAATAATCAGAGTCATAGGTCCTCAAATGAATATTCAAATAATATTCATTAAATAATATAAACTGAGTCATAAGTCCTCGAATGAATATTCAAGTAATATTCATTAAATAATATAAAGTGAGTCATAAGTCCCCGAATGAATATTCAAGTAATATTCATTAAATAATATAAAGTTATCGAATAAACCTTATTTGATTCATAGTTTTAAAAACTATTCATATATATATATATATATATATATATATATATATATATATATATATATATTATACTCGGGAGCCTCGACTCCCGGTTTTTGAAAAAGTTCACCTTTTGATCCCCTATACGAAGGGTATACGCAAATACCGCTTATCTCTAGCATAGGTATTATCAACTGAATCAACAGATATATGCATGAAGAATACGAAACAGGCATGCATATATACCATATCACATGCTACAATATATCGCAATAATTTGCTAAATAATCATTATGCATCTATCACAAGATAATGCATGTACAAATGTATACATCACAACAACAGTATAACGGATAGAAAACTTGCCTGAGCGACTGGGGGTTATAAATGGCCTGGGACGAGTCTGGTAACCTATAAACAACATATAAGTTGGAATTAAACAAAAGTCGCTTAAGAATCTAGATTTTAACCAATTAGACTCTAATGCTTGCTTTTGCGCTTAACGATTCACTTACGTCGCTCGAGTACCCTCGGCTCCACCATTTTTAATAAATTAAAAATTAAGAATTTTAAAGCGATTCTTTCGCGAGTACCTTACCAACTGCCTAATCCACTTAACATAATTGTTTTATACCCCAATTAGTCATTTAAAGTCCTTAACCAAGGTTTCAAAGTAAGGCGAGGGGTAATGGTTCGGTCGCGAAACGCCGTTACTTAAAACAGTCGTTTCTCCTAAACCGTACATCGGATTCAAACGAACCACATATCAAAACGAAGCTCGTAACATGAACTATCTAATCATGGAAATGGTCAAAACCTAACAGTGAGTTTACGGGTCCTGATTGTTAAGAACAAAACAGTCTTAAAGTAAATCGGACATTACGACGGCTATGTTTACGCGATTACCAAATTTTAAACTACTCCAATCAACCACAATCAATCCACAAATCAACCCATAACCACCAATACCACCAAACTTCATCCAAACCTTACTAACTCAGTCCATAACCTCATGATTTTTCCAACTTATTCAATCTCAAACAAGAGCTACTAATTATACTTAAGGTTCATCAACCAACAACCAAGATTTATAACCCAAAATCATTATAATTCCATCCAAACTCTAAACATACAAGAATCATGCTCTCATGAACTATAACCAACAAAATCAAACCTAATACTCAAAGTAAAGTTAGGGTTTGGAGGGGTTATACCTTCCTTGGAGAGTGGAGAATCACTTATGAAGCCTTAAATAACCACTAACTATCTTTACTAAGCTTGGATCTTGAAGAAAATATAAGAAAATACAAAGTTAGTTTCTTGAAAACACTATTCACCAAGAACTTTGATGAATTGATTAGCTATGTTAAACATGGAATCTTGAGCTTAAACTTATGGCTCATCTTAGTTATGAATTATGGAAGCTAAAGAAACAAACCTCTTGAATTATGGTGTGTAGCTTGATTTTTGAAATTTTCTCCTTTGCTTTTCATGGAAAAGCCGAGAGCAAAGAGTGGGGGAAGAAGAAAATGTTTTTGTTTTGGTTGCTTTTGATTTTTGTGTTTGTTTTGCTTGTTAATTAGGTTGTACCATGGTAAATATTGTGTGGCTCACAATCATCCAACAACACACTTGCTTGGTCATGCTTATGTTACCATGTGATGTCACCCTCCCTCCTTTGTCCTCTTCTCATTGGTTTGATGACATCATCCCCACTAATCTCTTTGATTAGCTTTTAATTATTTGGCTAAGGACCGCTGATCTGTTATACGATTCACTTAACTTTTGTTTTCGTTTATCGTTTGAGGGATTATACCCGGGATCTTATTACTTAGATTTCCTTAACCTTTCTCAAAACATTATATTTCTTTTTATGATCCCCTCTTAAAATCCTTGAATTTAAATCCTATTTATCCTGTTACCTTATACTCACTTCTTTCTGTATCTGGTGGATATTCGGGAAAAATCAAAGTGTTCGGAATTGGATTCTAACGATCTTTACATACACTTATATACCATATAGAGTACTAATAAAATCTCAGAATAACAATAGAAGAACCCCTACATAGTGTGGCATGAAAAGTTTTCTTATTCAGCAAAATCACTATTCATAAGGGTTTCAAAAATTCCAAAATTTGGGGTTATTACAATTAACATGATAACATCATGTACATGCAATTAGATATCCTTTTACAACCTCTTAGCGCAACATTCATTCAAGTCAATTTTGGTCCACATTTTGGTTCTAATTAACCATGTAAATCACTTTTCACCATGTTAGAGACATTTTGCACTCTAAATGAGTCACTTTCCACAATCTATATGTATAATTAACATGTTAACATCATATATACATCCAATTTGACATCCTTTTACCACCTATTAGTTCCACTTTCATACAGGTCAATTTTGTTCCACATTTTGGTTCTAATCAACCATGTAAGTCACTTTTCACCATAATAGAGTCACTTTGCACCTTATAAGAGTCACTTTCCACAATATATACAACAATTAACATGTTAACATCATATACATCCCATTTGACATCCTTTTACTACCTATTAATATCACTTTCATACAAGTTAATTTTATTCCACATTTTGGCTCTAATCAACCATGTAAGTCACTTTTCACCATATTAGAGTCACTTTTCACCCTATAAGAGTCACTTTCCCCATATATTGATACAATTAACATGTTAACATCATGTACATGCAATTAAACATCCTTTAACCACCTTTTGGTACCCTTTCCTACAAGTCAATTTTGGGCCACATTTTGGCTCTAATCAATCATGTAAGTGACTTATCACCATATTAGAGTCACTTTGCACCTTATAAGAGTCACTTGCCATCATATATTGGTACAATTAACATGTTAACATCATGAACATGAAAATAGAAATCCTTTTACCACCTCTCAGTGCCACATTCATACAAGTCAATTTTGGTCCACATTTTGGTTCTAATTAACCATGTAAGTCACATTTCACCATATTAGATTCATTTTGCAGCCTATATGAGTCACTTTCCACCATATATTTATACAATTAACATGTTAACATCATATACATCTGAATTGACATCCTTTTACCACCTCTTAATTCCACTTTCATACAGGTCAATTTTGTTCCACATTTTGGTTCTAATCAACCATGTAAGTCACTTTTCACCATATTAGAGTCACTTTGTACTCTATAAGAGTCACTTTTCACCATATATACAACAATTAACATGTTAACATCATATACATCAAATTTCACATCCTTTTACCGCCTATTAATGCCACTTTCCTACAAGTTAATTTTCTACCACATTTTGGCTATAATCAACCATGTAAGTCACTTTTCACCTTATTAGAGTCATTTTGCACCCTATAAGAGTCACTTGCCCCCATATATTGATACAATTAACATGTTAACATCATGTACATGCGATTACACATCTATTAACCACCTCTTGGTACCCCTTTTCCTACAAGTCAATTTTGGGCCACATTTTAGCACTAATCAATCAAGTAAGTGACTTCTCACCATATTAGAGTCACTTTGCACCATATAAGAGTCACTTGCCATCATATATTGGTACAATTAACATGTTAATACCATGTACATGCAATTAGATATCCTTTTACAACCTCTTAGTGCCACATTCATTCAAGTCAATTTTGGTCCACATTTTGGTTTCAATGAACAATGCAAGTCAGTTTTCACCATGTTAGAGACATTTTGCACCCTAAATGAGTCACTTTCCACCATATATTTATACAATTAACATGTTAACATCATATACATCCAATTTGACATCCTTTTACCACCTATTAATGCCACTTTCATACAAGTTAATTTTATTCCACATTTTTGCTCTAATCAACAATGTAAGTCACTTTTCACCATATTAGAGTCACTTTGCACCCTATAAGAGTCACTTTCCCCATATATTGATACAATTAACATGTTAACATCATGTACATGCAATTAAACATCCTTTAACCACCTTTTGGTACCCTTTCCTACAAGTCAATTTTGGACCACATTTTGGCTCTAATCAATCATGTAAGTGACTTATCACCATATTAGAGTCACTTTGCACCTTATAAGAGTCACTTGCCATCATATATTGGTACAATTAACATGTTTACATCATGTGTTAGTGTATACTGAAAATATTTATTTGAAGTATGTACATTTATTTCTGGCCAGTTTATTTGAGAATCATTTGAATGTTTACATGTTGTCTATTAATTAAATATTGTGAACAATCTAGTATCAAATAGGATACAGAATATTAGATTGTTAAATACGGTTGTATAATATAATAAGGTTCACAGCACAGGTGGTGTTGGACAATCCACTGGTATGGCTGTAGTATTATTTAGATTAGTTTATATTGACTAATAAATAATGCTAGTATGCTTTGTGTATATTGAATAGGATCAAATTTAGAATTGTTCCCTTAATACTGATTAAGAAGAAGAACTAAGATTCTATGTTATTATTAATGCTTAGGTTCTTAATCCGGAAATAGTAATTGACACGTGTATATTATTTACATGCTTTGATTTATATATGAAATAATTCTTTTGAATTATATCATTATATTTTGGGTGATGGAATTATATACATGGTGGATATTATTTATTGAAGGAATCCATGTCCTGATAATATTCGGGTTAATGATGTCCCCTTGAAAGCTCAAAAAGATTTAATTATGTGAAACCCTGCAGGTGGAATTTATTCTGGCATAATTAAATAAAGGTTGAGTGGATGATCAAGGATAAAAGATATTAATTAAATAAATTATCAGTAATTTATTTAATTAATGGACATATGATATTTTAAACATGGGGAATTTAATAAGCAAATAATATTGGAACCGAATTAAATAAATTACGGTATTAGGAAAGGTAGTGCAAATATTAATTTTTTAGTGGATTGAATTAATATTTAATTACATTGGGCTAGGCTCAAGATGTAATTAGAAGGCTCAACCTAATTATCCATGGTCCCTATTGTAGCCTATATATATATTCTTATTCTCTTCTTGCTTGGGATTGTGTGAAAACATATTGTAGCCACCAAGGAGCAAGAAGAGAGGATAACTTGAGAAGACGGAGGCCACACTTCGCTCAAGGGAATTTGGGAATACAATAGAAGAGCGTGGAATCAACCATTAACAAGGTAATCCTCTTTTCGTAATCTTTATCGTAAAACGTAGTAACACCCTAAGTCCGTGGTTGCCAACAATTGGTATCAAGAGCCTGGTAATGGGTTCTACGTTTTATGATATAATGTCCATGTCGTAATTATATATGCGTGTATATAGTGTTTTGCTTGTATTGTTTTTGATGCAGGTTGTTAATCCACTATTATGGCCATGTATATTTTAATTATGTGTTTGGATCCCACGTGGTTTAATCGTGGTTAATTTTTGTTTTGGTTTCCACGTGGTTTAATCGTGGTTGTAATTTACACGAGGGTTGATCGTGTTAGAATAGATTTTACAAAATTAGTTTTGTATTAGATCTATTTTTTTGTAATTGTTCCGGGTATTTTGTAATAGTTATGTGCGATCGGAAATCAATTCCGGTAGTTTTTTGTTCCGCTGTGCGATTACAAGGTGCTGCTGTTGATGTTTGGATCGAACAAAATCAAAACAAAACTCACAGAAAAGCAACAGGCGCGCGCGCTGCGACCGTTGTGGCAGCTGGGGCTGCTGGGGCCGCTGCGGCAGCTGGGGCTGCTGGGGCCGCTGCGGCAGCTGGGGCTACTGGGGCTGTTGGGGCTGCTGGGGGCGTCGGGGCGCGCTTGGGGCAGATTTTTTTTGAAAGCTGGATTTTTTTTCAAGGGCCATAATAGTGGAAAATTTATTTTAATTTTTTCCATTAAATTTTAATTATTGCTTTAATTTATTGATTATGTGTGTCGTTAATTATGTGTGTAATTCTTTTAAAATTGCATGTTTAACTTAATTAGGACGACATGGACATAAAATTTATTTATTGCTTTAATTAAATGTTATATGTTGCTAAATATATGTGTGTATTTTGAATGCATGATTAGACATAATTATAACAACATAGGGCCCCATTTAATTTTAAAATTTCTCAATTTTAATAAAAAATTCTAAGTGGGAGAGGGAATTAATATGAAATTAAATCCCATGGTCTCCATTATTGGTTGTAGGTAATTTAACATAAAGACGAATATAAATTATATATACGTCACCCATCATGGCATGTAATTTATGGTGTCTAGAATGTTATAGAAATTACTAGAACAAACTTCTTAAATTAATTTTTAAAAGGAATAAAATACGGATTTTCTTTATTTCTGATTTGGGGCGATTTTGTCAAAAACGAGTTCATCGAACTTGTAAGGCTGTGGGTTTTAAGCGGGACCGATGTGACTCCTCCACTACCTGGAAATCAAACCATTGATGAATATTGAATTGAAGTATTCTATTCAAGGCAAAATTACGAATATTGGAAGGTATACCCATCGTGGCGTACCAAGTTTTATAGATTTCAAATAATTTAAGATTTGATGATGGTATACACTTAGCTATGAAAAATAATATAGTCCACCCCAACGTGGCATATTGTTTAGTAATAGGACCGAAGTAACATTTAAACAAAATTAGGTGGTATACATGTCACACATCGTGGCGTACCAGAAGCTTATGGTGTTTAGATGTTAGTGCATTAAATTTTAATAATTGTTAGAGGAATCAATAGATCTTAATAATTAATGCACCCTTATTTATGTGATGTTTTTATGCATGATTCTCAGGATAAAATGGGCTTTAATCCATTATTCACCATACTTAAGGATAACAAACTTACCAGACCTAACTATATTGAATGGAAACGAAATTTGGACATTGTGTTGACTGCTGAGGAGTACAAGTTTTGCACTTATGAACCCAAGCCTGAACAGCCTGCTGTTGATGCTCCTGAAGATGAGAAAGAGTATTATAAACGGTGGATTAAGGCTGATGAGATGTCGCGATGTTACATTCTGGCAGCAATGTCGGGTGTTTTGCAGCATCAGCATCAGTCTATGGTCACTGCTTCGGATATGCTCTTTAATCTCAAGGAACTTTTTGGAGATCAGAATAGGGCTGCTAGGCAAGTAGCCATGAAGGCTTTAATGAACACTCAGATGGCTGAAGGCACACCTGTAAGGGATCATGTTCTCAAGATGATGTCGCATCTGAATAAGATAGAGATCCTTGGTGCTGAACTTGACGGGGAAACCCAGATTGACATTATCCTTATGAGCTTGTCCAAGAGTTTTGAGCAGTTCCGCTTGAATTACAACATGAACAAGAGGCAGTATAGTCTCGCGGAACTGCTGACAGAACTTTAGGCAGCTGAGGGATTATTTCGGCAGAGTGTTCAAGTGAATGTGGCTGAGAAAGGTTCTTCCTCTAAGCCGAAAGGTATTAAGAAGAAGAAAAATGCTCAGACACAGAAAGCTGTGAAGGCAGTGGGAGTTCAGGGTGGTGTGAAAAAGCCTAAGGGAAAGTGCTTCAGATGCAAACAGTCAGGTCACTGGAAACAGGATTGTCCTCTTCCTAAGAAGACAAACAATACTGGTATGTCTCTTTCTCTAGTTACAGAAACATTTATAGCGGCTATATCTATGAGCACTTGGTGTGTAGATACAGGAGCCACTGATCATGTTTGTAATTCTATGCAGGGGTTCCAGCTATCCAGAATGCTTAGAGATGGTGAGATATACGTGTTCATGGGAGATGCTACGAAAGTAGCAGTAGTTGCAGTAGGAGTTATTCATTTATCTTTTGGTTCTGATAGGATTTTGGTTTTGAACAATTGTCTTTATGTACCTTCTTTTAGAAGGAATTTAATTTCGGTTTCTAAACTTGCTTTGGATGGTTATAATGTTTGTTTGGATCGTAATGTTTTTATTATGATGAATAAATGAATTATATGTTCTGGTACATTGCAAGACAATTTGTATATAATTAATCCTAGTCAACCTGCACTGCAACTGCAATTTAGGGAATTGAACAACACATCTTCTAACTCTACTAAAAGAAAGGAACCTTCTAGTTTGAACCAAACATATCTTTGGCACTTGAGATTAGGTCATATTAACTTGAGGAGGATTCAAAGACTGGTAGTAGACAGGCCTTTAAGCTCATTGGCAGTGGAGCCATTTCCAGTTTGTGAATCCTGCTTGGAAGGTAAAATGACTAATAGGCCTTTCAAGGCAAAGGGGACTAGAGCCAAACAAGTATTAGAATTGGTTCACTCTGATTTATGTGGACCCATGAATATCCAAGCAAGAGGTGGTTATGAATATTTCGTCACTTTCATTGATGATTATTCTAGATATGGGTACGTTATTTGTTACGCCGTAAGTCTGAGTGCTTTGATAAGTTCAAAGAGTACAAAGCTAAAACGGAGAAGCGACTTAATAAAAGTATCAAGTCACTACGATCAGATCGTGGTGGCGAATACTTGCTTGGAGAATTTAGGGAATATTTATCATAAAATGGGATAGAATCCCAGTTAACTGCACCAAGCACACCCCAGCAGAACGGTGTAGTAGAGAGAAGGAACCAGAGTCTTTTAGAGAGTGTTAGATCGATGATGAGTTATTCGGATTTACCCAAGTCGTTTTGGGGACATGCCTTAGAGACAACAACTTATCTTCTGAACTTAGTACCTTCTAAGTCGGTTCCTAAAACCCCCTTAGAATTGTGGACCGGGGATAAACCGAGTCTAAGACATATTCGAATATGGGGTTGTCCAGCACATATGCTGAACAAGAACGCGACTAAGTTAGAATCTCGTACAGAAGTAAGGTTGTTTGTAGGCTACCCCATGGGAACGAAAGGATATTTATTTTATAGTCCGAAGAATCGGGATGTCATTGTTAGCACCAATGCAAGAGTCTTGGAGGAGGACTATATAATGAATCACAAACCCATGAGTAGTGTCGTTTTTTTAGAGGAACTAGTGGGAGGGACAAATAATACCCATGAAGCTGTAGTACAAGTAGAACAACCATAACATAATGTACAACCTGTCACTAATACCGCACCAGTGCCTCGTCGTAGTGGGAAGGTTGTTCAACAGCCTGATAGATTCATGTTTTTGGGAGAGTCTTCAGACTTGGTCCCTGGTGAACATGATGATGATCCCCGTACATACGAAGAGGCAGTACAAGACAAAGATGCAGATCTTTGGCAAAAGGCGATGGAATCTGAGATAGAATCAATGTTTCTAATCAGGTCTGGGAGCTCGTGGAACCACCCAAAGGTATAAAACCTATTGGATGTAAGTGGATCTACAAGAAAAAGAGGGGATTAGATAAAAAGGTAAAAGCCTGGAAAGCAAGACTTGTTGCGAAAGGGTATACTCAGAAAGAAGGTATCGATTATGAGGAAACCTTTTCACCGGTAGTCATGCTTAAGTCAATCCGTATTCTGTTATCTATAGCAGCTCATCTCGATTATGAGATTTGGCAAATGAATGTCAAGACAACTTTTCTTAATGGAAGTCTTGAAGAAACCATCTATATGTAGCAACCAAAAGGATTCATTAAGGAAGGCCAAGAGCATCTGGTATGTAAGCTTAAGAGGTCTATTTATGGACTTAAACAAGCTTCTAGAGACTGGAATATTCGTTTTGATCAGGTAGTCCAGTCATATGGATTTGATCAAAGTCCAAGCGAATCGTGCGTGTATAAGAGAAGTGAAGGTAATGCAATGGTTTTTCTAGTACTATATGTAGATGATATTTTACTCATTGGAAACAATGTTGAGATGTTGTCATCAGTAAAGACATGGTTGTTCAAACAATTTGACATGAAGGACTTAGGTGAAGCGACATACATCCTTGGGATCAAAGTTATAAGGGATCGCAAAAAAAAGGATGTTGGCTTTAACTCAAGAGCCCTACATTGATGAAGTATTAGCTCGTTTTAACATGCAGAACTCCAAGAAAGATTTTTTACCTTTTAAGCATGGAGTTGCTCTATCTAAGAAGCAGTGTCCTTCGACACCTAAGGATATAGAGATCATGAAAGTAGTTCCTTATGCTTCAGCATGTGGAAGCTTAATGTATGCTATGTTATGTACGAGGCCTGACATCTGCTTTGCTGTAGGCATGGTTAGTAGATATCAGTCGAACCCAGGTCAGGAACATTGGAGTGCAGTAAAAACTATACTCAAGTACCTGAGAAGGACTAAGGAGTATATGTTAATTTACAAGTCCTCAGATCTATTTCCTTTGGGATATACTGATTTAGATTTCCAATCAGATAGGGATAAGAGGAAATCAACCTCGGGATATGTTTTTACTTTGGGAGGTGGAGCCGTTATATGGAGGAGTGTAAAGCAGAAATGCATTGCAGACTCCACCATGGAGGCCGAGTACGTGGTGGCCTCTGAGGCTGCCAAGGAGGCTGTATGGTTCAGGAACTTCCTTTTGGACTTAGATGTGGTACCTAATTTGCCTAGGAGCTTGACGGTGTATTGTGATAACACTGGTGCTGTGGCAAATTCAAAGGAACCGCGAGACCACAAAGCAGCTAAACATATTGAACGTAAGTATCATCTCATACGAGGAATCGTAAAGCGAGGGGATATAGTTGTGGCTCACATATCATCAGAAGACAACCGAGCAGATCCTTTCACAAAGAGCTTGCCAACCAAGGTTTTTGACAAGCATGTGGAAGCGATAGGAGTCAGATGGATGGACACATAGATTTTTATGTAATAGTGGATTAAATAAACACTGATGAACACATAGAATTTTTTGAGTATAAGTGGGAGATTGTTAGTGTATACTGAAAATATTTATTTGAAGTATGTACAATTATTTCTGGCCAGTTTATTTGAGAATCATTTGAATGTTTACATGTTGTCTATTAATTAAATATTGTGAACAATCTAGTATCAAATGGAATACAGAATATTAGATTGTTAAATACGGTTATATAATATAATAAGGTTCACAGCACAGGTGGTGTTGGATAATCCACTGGTATGGCTGTAGTATTATTTAGATTAGTTTATATTGACTAATAAATAATGCTAGTATACTTTGTGTATATTGAACATGATCAAATTTAGAATTGTTCCCTTAATACTGATTAAGAAGGAGAACTAAGATTCTATGTTATTATTAATGCTTAGGTTCTTAATCCGGAAATAGTAATTGACACGTGTATATTATTTACATGCTTTGATTTATATATGAAATAATTCTTTTGAATTATATCATTATATTTTGGGTGATGGAATTATATACATGGTGGATATTATTTATTGAAGGAATCCATGTCCTGATAATATTCGGGTTAATGATGTCCCCTTGAAAGCTCAAAAAGATTTAATTATGTGAAACCCTGCAGGTGGAATTTATTCTGGCATAATTAAATAAAGGTTGAGTGGATGATCAAGGATAAAATATATTAATAAAATAAATTATCAGTAATTTATTTAATTAATGGACATATGATATTTTAAACATGGGGAATTTAATAAGAAAATAATATTGGAACCGAATTAATTAAATTACGGTATTAGGAAAGTTAGTGCAAATATTAATTCTTTAGTGGATTGAATTAATATTTAATTACATTGGGCTAGGCTCAAGATGTAATTAGAAGGCTCAACCTAATTATCCATGGTCCCTATTGTAGCCTATATATATTCTTATTCTCTTCTTGCTTGGGATTGTGTGAAAACATATTGTAGCCACCAAGGAGCAAGAAGAGAGGATAACTTGAGAAGACGGAGGCCACACTTCGCTCAAGGGAATTTGAGAATACAATAGAAGAGCGTGGAATCAACCATTAACAAGGTAATCCTCTTTTCGTAATCTTTATCGTAAAACGTAGTAACACCCTAAGTCCGTGGTTCCCAACATCATGAACATGCAATTAGAAATCCTTTTACCACCTCTTAATTCCACTTTCATATCTATCACTTTTGTTCCATATTTTGGTTCTAATCAACCATGTAAGTCAATTTTTACCATATTAGAGTCACTTTGCACCTTATAAGAGTCACTTTGCACCTAATATACAACAATTAATATGTTAACATCATATACATCCAATTTCACATCCTTTTACCGCCTATTAATGCCACTTTCATAAAAGTTAATCTTTTACCACATTTTGGCTCTAATCAACCATGTAAGTCACTTTTCACCATATTAGAGTCACTTTGCACCCTATAAGAGTCACTTACCACCATATATTGATACAATTAACATGTCAACATCATGTACATGCAATTAGACATCCTTTAACCACCTTTTGATACCCTTTCCTACAAGTCAATTTTGGGCCACATTTTGGCTCTAATCAATAATGTAAGTGACTTATCACCATATTAGAGTCACTTTGCGCCTTATAAGAGTTACTTGCCATCATATATTGGTACAATTAACATGTTAACATCATATACATCCAATTAGAAGTCCTTTTACCACCTCTTAGTGCCACATTCATACAAGTCAATTTTGGTCCATATTTTGGTTCTAATTACCCATGTAAGTCACTTTTCACCATATTAGATTCATTTTACAGCCTTTATGTGTCACTTTCCACCATATATTTATACAATTAACATGTTAAAATCATATACATCCGAATTGACATCTTTTTACCACCTCTTAATTCCACTTTCATACAGGTCAATTTTGTTCCACATTTTGGTTCTAATCAACCATGTAAGTCACTTTTCACCATATTAGAGTCACTTTGTACCTTATAAAAGTCACTTTCCACCATATATACAACAATTAACAAGTTAACATCATATACATCCAATTTCACATCCTTTTACCGCCTATTAGTGCCACTTTCATACAAGTTAATTTTGTACCACATTTTGGCTCTAATCAACCATGTAAGTCACTTTTCACCATATTAGAGTCACTTTGCACCCTATAAGAGTCACTTGCCACCAAATATTGATACAATTAACATGTTAACATCATGTACATGCAATTAGACATCCTTTAACTGTGATATCCCATATTTTGCAGAACTATTATTATTATTTAAATATGTTTTGGTGATATCCCATAGTGGATATTTTATTCTTGTTTGACGAGTTGGTGTTATTAAATGGTAATGTGCTAATTGTTAAGTGTTATATCGATCCTTGTTAATTTCTGAAAATATTTGCTTAAATGTATTATTTTCAAAAGTTATTTGAAAACCGATTTTATTGATATCGGTAAATTGAGTTCGTTTAGTAATATTAGGGATTGAATGAATATTTTGTCTGCTATGTGTTATATGTAATATTAATCGTGTGGGACTCAGTTGTGATTGAGGATTATTTGTATTATTAATTACTGAGTCGTATCATTTTGTTTTTGTCTTTAAAAGTGATTTTATTGAAAGTTTAATTTCATAAATATTTAAATTATCTTAAAAATTATTTTTATGATTTTATAATTACAATAATTATTTTTTGGATTTTATAAAATTTAGAAATCAATATTTCATTAATTATTTAGCCCTGTATGATTTTCCGATTTTATTTATTTGTAAAATCCGTATTTAATTCCAAAATTCTTCAAAAATTATGAAACTCATATTTGTTTAAGTTTGGAATATTCTGAGAATTTTAAAATTATTTTGGGAATTTTTGGGATTAATTTCACCCGCGCGTTGATTTTTTAATTGATAAAAGCGGGTATAAATTGCGTTTCAAAAATTATTTTAAAATTACGAAAGTTATATTTTTATAAACTTCGGGATATTTATAACATTTTAAGACTATTTTCGTGATTTTCTGAATTTGTTTCAAGTGTAGCTCGGTTCGTTAAATCGTATAAAAATTATAAAAATTTTATTTTATTAGTTTCAGGATTTTTAGAAAATTTAAAATTATTTTAGTAATTTTCTGAGTTTATATTATGTGCAACCTGGTTCGTTTAAATGCAGTATGCGGATTAAAATCGTGGCTTGTAAGCAAGAATAGGTATACGTGGTACATTCTGTGATACGTGTCAAGCTTCTATCAAATTCTTTAGATCCTGCAGCTATTAAAAAAAACAAAAAAAAACAAAAAATAAAAACGTGTCATTTACACCCAGCCACCCCACCCCCCGCCAGTGCCACCTACACCCCCTTCCCCCGCGCCGAAACCCCCTCTCGCTGTCTTTTTCTTTCTTTCTTTCCCCAATTACTCATCTGGCTGTCTTCTCTCTCTCGGTTTATTTTCTTTTAATTTTCAAAAATTCATATCTTCTCAACCGTCTGTCCAAATTTCAATTATTATATATTTAAACGATCAGCGCTTCGATACCTACGTATTGATATATATATTGCAAGGTTTTGAAAAGAAAATTTGCGAAGCATATTTTTTATTTTAATTTATTTTTGGGGCATAGAAAAGGAGTTTGAAGGCGTTGATTACTCCACATGGCATCTCAGCGTGTATATGTCTATGGCCATTAATTTCGGATTTTTCTAAAGATATTTTCCGGACATCAGATTTTCTCTTCGGGTTGATCAGAATTTATTTTGGGTAACGATTCTGAAATTCCGCCTTCGTACTTGTGTATATTATAGCATGTTCGTGTTTATATATTTATTTCATAATTTTTAGAAATTGTTGAAGAAGTCACTTTTGGTCCGAGTTTTGGTTCAGGTGGCCGTGTTATTCATTTTTGGAGTGTTTATACGTGTAAATATAAATTATTGTGTTGATTGTTGTTGGTGGCGTCAATATGATATCGACTGGCAGTCCGAGAAATAGAGGAGGTGTTGTCCGATTTCCAAGAAAATACTATTTTTAGTTCTGAAGATTATTGTTTTTATTCTTATTCGAAAATAAATTCAAATTATTTAGTTAATGAATTTTACTTGATTATTTAATTCGAGTTAATTATTTCTCATGATTTAAAAATTCCGAAAAATAGTTTCGAGTTTTAAAATATTATTTTAAATTATTTTCAAGGCTCAATAAATATTATTAAATAACTTATTCTTATTTTATTCGTATTAAATAAACTGTTCATCCGTTTAGTACGGAACGAACGCGTATAGACTCAGAAGAATATTCTGCTTCTATTAAAAATACTTTCGAGACCCAAATTCTTTTGTTTCGAAAGGTCGCTTGTTTTACGAATCATTCTGAGTCGATTTTTGATCGATAAATCATATTTTTGACCCGATTTCCGTTTTAAACGTACCGAGTCGACCCTTCTGATGAACCGAGTCTTATGTGATATGAATTATGTGCTTATATGCTATGTGAATTATGTGCATATGTGGATCAAGAGTCCTGTGTTTGTCTGTTATATTTATGTGTGGGTTATCGTATGGGTAGATGATAGGCTTTTGACGCGTAGTTCGTCGAGTGATTATCGATTAGACGATTAAAGTTGTATATTTTAATTATAGATGCGGATCTCTCGAGTCGATCAGGACCGGATGGAATGGGTGAAGAGTAGAATTGAATAGTATGGAATCTTGGGTTGCAGCACTGCATGAGCAGCAGACCAAATGATTAGTTGAATAAAGACGGTGATATTTTGAGGCCGAATGTCAGAATAGATGCGTCTTTGCGAGTGTGACTAACTACTAAAACCCAAAGGCAAGTATCCCTATCATCACGTTCAAGTGATATTTATTTTGAATCCTATTATGCAAGTATTGATTTCCCTATTCTCAGCTCAAAATAGATAAATGTTTTATATATCGCTGAATTAAATAATTCTGTTTATGCAAATACTCATCTGCTATTCTACATTCAGAATAGTTAGTGATTTTACTTATCCAATTATCAGATTTATAAATGTTTTGGATTTTGAGAAAGATGATTTGGTTGCGAGAATCCTACCCAAGAATTGGGGGAATAAAATTATTTCGGGTGTCGATTATTATGACCCCATTTCAATAACAGGTTTTAAGATTGGATCATAATTGCGTAAGTGACCGGGACGGACGGTCCAGCGGAGCGCTATTTCTAAGTGCCATATGGAATATTATGACACAATTTTTGCCACAGGCAGGTATATTGCCTTTTGTTTGAGTACTCGTATTTTTGGGGTCACGTTTCTACGAATCATGACCTTGTGCTATCACACGGGCTGATCAGCATGTGATAGTACGTCCGTCGGAGAATGATCCTAATCTAAATTATCATATCGTTTTGATATTCATAGAATAAATGATTTATTAACTGTTTCTGTTTTGGAATAATGGTAAAATGTAGTTTTGATTCAGATTATGATTTATGCTTATACTTACGTTGTTGTTAAATATCAAAGGTGGTATTAGTATAGATGATTGATGTTGACTTCAGTATGGGTGTTGTAGGCATCAAAGTTCGTATTGATATCTAATTTGATATGACAGCAAAGTAAGTATTAATTTGAAGAGTTCGGTTTTGAATGAGTTTATGATCCACTCTATAATCATTGTTTCATGTTATTGTTGTTTATGATATTTCTGTAAACACTGTTTTACGAGTTTGATTCTCGTCAAGATTCAAAGTATTGCTGAAGCATTTCGCTCAAAAATATCAAAATGGTTTTGAATATAATTAAGGAATCAATTCTGGGATTCCTCAACTAAAATTTTATGATTCAGCAATTATGATTTTAAATGTTCTGCGCTGATGCAGATGTCGGTTTTATATTAAAACGACCCTATATAAGCAATAATGATCTTGCTGAGCATTTCTTTCGCTCATACTTGCCTGTTTTCAAATTTAACCTCCAGTGATGATTAGCTTGTGCTAGTTAGCTGCGTAATTCGAGGAAGCAAAGAAGAAGCTTTTGGAAGGTGGTTGGTCCAGGGTTTGCGGACTAGTGTAAGTTTTATTATGTAAAGTTATTTATATTAGATTATATTATAGTTGTATATTTTATTTGGGCCTAGTATACTTCATTTTGAAGTTATACTAGTGGGTTTAGTTTTGAGTTGGTATTTGTTGAAAAGAGTTTTAAAAGTAAAAGAAAGAGAAAAATTATTTGAGGAATTTTGATTTCTTGTTTCTAGAACTGTAACCTTAAAAGATCTTGGATTTGTTGGGGTCATTTATGCAAAATATCTTCCGCTAGCATTTGTTTATTGATTAAACAGGTTGATTTGGATTTAAGTTTTATAGTGACGACCAAATCCTCTGACCCCGGATTTAGGAGCGTTACATTAACCACCTCTTGGTACCCCCTTTCCTACAAGTCAATTTTGGACCATATTTTAGCACTAATCAATCATGTAAGTGACTTCTCACCATATTAGAGTCACTTTGCACCTTATAAGAGTCACTTGCCATCATATATTGTACAATTAACATGTTAACATCATGTACATGGAATTAGACATCCTTTTACAACCTCTTAGTGCCACATTCATACAATTCAATTTTGGTCCACATTTTGGTTCTAATTAACCGTGTATGTCACTTTTCACCATGTTAGACTCATTTTGCACCCTATATGATTCACTTTCCACAATCTATATGTATAATTAACATAATAACATCATATACATCCAATTTGACATCCTTTTACCATCTATTAGTTCCACTTTCATACAGGTCAATTTTGTTCCACATTTTGGTTCTAATCAACCATGTAAGTCACTTTTCACCATATTAGAGTCACTTTGCACCCTATAAGAGTCTCTTTCCACCATATATACAACAATTAACATGTTAACATCATATACATCCAATTTGACATCCTTTTACCACCTATTAATGCCACTTTCATACAAGTTAATTTTATTCCACATTTTGGCTCTAATCAACCAAGTCACTTTTCACCATATTAGAGTCACTTTGCACCCTATAAGAGTCACTTTCCCCATATATTGATACAATTAACATGTTAACATCACGTATAAGCAATTACATATCCTTTAACCACCTTTTGGTACCCCTTTCCTACAAGTCAATTTTGGGCCACATTTTGGCTCTAATCAATCATGTAAGTGACTTATCACCATATTAGAGTCACTTTGCACCTTATAAGAGTCACATGCCATCATATATCGGTACAATTAACATGTTAACATCATATACATCCAATTAGAAATCATTTTACCACCTCTTAGTTCCACATTCATATAAGTCAATTTTGGTCTACATTTTGGTTCTAATTAACCATGTATGTCACTTTTCACCATGTTAGAGTCATTTTGCACCCTATATGAGTCACTTTCCACCATATATTTATACAATTAACATGTTAACATCATGTACATCCAATTAGAAATCCTTTTACCACCTCTTAGTGTCACATTCATACAAGTCAATTTTGGTCCACATTCTGGTTGTAATTAACCATGTAAGTCAATTTTCACGATATTAGAGTCATTTTGCACCCTATATGAGTCACTTTCCACCATATATTTATACAATTAACATGTTAACATCATATACATCTGAATTGACATCCTTTTACCACGTCTTAATTCCACTTTCATACAGGTCAATTTTGTTCCACATTTTGGTTCTAATCAACCATGTAAGTCACTTGTCACCATATTAGAGTCACTTTGCACCTTATAAGAGTCACTTTCCACAATATATACAACAATTAATATGTTAACATCATATACATCCAATTTCACATCCGTTTACCGCCTATTAATGCCACTTTCATACAAGTTAATCGTTTACCACATTTTGGCTTTAATCGACCATGTAAGTCACTTTTCACCATATTAGAGTCACTTTGCACCCTATAAGAGTCAGTTGCCACCATATATTGATACAATTAACATGTTAACATCATGTACATGCAATTAGACATCCTTTAACCACCTCTTGGTACCCCCTTTCCTACAAGTCAATTTTGGGCCACATTTTGGCACTAATCAATCATGTAAGTGACTTCTCACCATATTATAGTCAATTTGCATCTTATAAAAGTCACTTGCCATCATATATTGGTACAATTAACATGTTAACATCATGTACATGCAATTAGATATCCTTTTACAACCTCTTAGTGCCACATTCATTCAAGTCAATTTTGGTCCACATTTTGGTTCTAATGAACCATGTAAGTCACTTTTCACCATGTTAGAGACATTTTGCACCCTAAATGAGTCACTTTCCACAATCTATATGTATAATTAACATGTTCACATCATATACATCCAATTTAACATTCTTTTACCACCTATTAGTTCCACTTTCATACAGTTCAATTTTGTTCAACATTTTGGTTCTAATTAACCATGTAAGTCACTTTTCACCATATTAGAGTCACTTTGCACCCTATAAGAGTCACTTTCCACAATATATACAACAATTAACATGTTAACATCATATACATCCAATTTGACATCCTTTTACCACCTATTAATGCCACTTTCATACAAGTTAATTTTATTCCACATTTTGGCTCTAATCAACCATGTAAGTCACTTTTCACCATATTAGAGTCACTTTGCACCCTATAAGAGTCGCTTTCCCCATATATTGATACAATTAACATGTTAACATCATGTACATGCAATTAAACATCTTTAAACCACCTTTTGGTACCCTTTCCTACAAGTCAATTTTGGCCCACATTTTGGCTCTAATCAATCATGTAAGTGATTTATCACCATATTAGAGTCACTTTGCACCTTATAAAAGTCACTTGCCATCATATATTGGTACAATTAACATGTTAACATCATATATATCCAATTAGAAATCCTTTTACCACCTCTTAGTGTCACATTCATACAACTCAATTTTACCATATTAGAGTCACTTTGCACCTTATAAGAGTCACTTTCCACCATATATAAAACAATTAACATGTTAACATCATATACATCAAATTTCACATCCTTTTACCGCCTATTAATGGCACTTTTATACAAGTTAATTTTGTACCACATTTTGGCACTAATCAACCATGTAAATCACTTTTCACCATATTAGAGTCACTTTGCGCCCTATAAGAGTCACTTGCCACCATATATTGATACAATTAACATGTTAACATCATGTACATGCAATTAGACATCCTTTAACCACCTCTTGGTACCACCTTTCCTACAAGTCAATTTTGGGCCATATTTTAGCACTAATCAATCATGTAAGTGACTTCTCACCATATTAGAGTCACTTTGCACCTTATAAGAGTCACTTGCCAACATATATTGTACAATTAACATGTTAACATCATGTACATGCAATTAGACATCCTTTTACAACCTTTTAGTGTCACATTCATACAAGTCAATTTTGGTCCACATTTTGGTTTTAATTAACCGTGTATGTCACTTTTCACCATGTTAGAGTCATTTTGCACCCTATATGAGTCACTTTCCACAATCTTTATGTATAATTAACATGTTAACATCATATACATCTGAATTGACATCCTTTTACCACCTCTTAATTCCTCTTTCATACAGGTCAATTTTGTTCCATATTTTGGTTCTAATCAACCATGTAAGTCACTTTTCACCATATTAGAGTCACTTTGCCCCTATAAGACTCTATTTCCACCATATAGACAACATTTAACATGTTAACATCATATACATCCAATTTGTCATCCTTTTATCACCTATTAATGCCACTTTCATACAAGTTAATTTTATTCCACATTTTGGCTCTAATCAACCAACTCACTTTTCACCATATTAGAGTCACTTGGCACCCTATAAGAGTCACTTTCCCCATATATTGATACAATTAACATGTTAACATCACGTACATGCAATTAAACATCCTTTAACCACCTTTTGGTACCCCTTTCCTACAAGTCAATTTTGGGCCACATTTTGGCTCTAATCAATCATGTAGGTGATTTATCACCATATTAGAGTCACTTTGCACCTTATAAGAGTCACATGCCATCATATATCGGTACAATTAACATGTTAACATCATATACATCCAATTAAAATCCTTTTACCACCTCTTAGTTCCACATTCATACAAGTGAATTTGGGTCCACATTTTGGTTCTAATTAACCATGTATGTCACTTTTCACCATGTTAGAGTCATTTTGCACCCTATATGAGTCACTTTTCACCATATATTTATACAATTAACATGTTAACATCATGTACATCCAATTAGAAATCCTCTTACCACCTCTTAGTGTCACATTCATACAAGTCAATTTTGGTCCACATTCTGGTTGTAATTAACCATGTAAGTCACTTTTCACCATATTAGAGTCATTTTGCACCCTATATGAGTCACTTTCCACCATATATTTATACAATTAACATGTTAACATCATATACATCTGAATTGACATCCTTTTACCACCTCTTAATTCCACTTTCTTACAGGTCAATTTTGTTCCACATTTTGGTTCTAATCAACCATGTAAATCACTTGTCACCATATTAGAGTCACTTTGCACCGTATAAGAGTCACTTTCCACAATATATACAACAATTAATATGTTAACATCATATACATCCAATTTCACATCAATTTACCGCCTATTAATGCCATTTTCATACAAGTTAATCGTTTACCACATTTTGGCTTTAATCACCAATGTAAGTCACTTTTCACCATATTAGAGTCACTTTGCACCTATAAGAGTCAGTTGCCACCATATATTGATACAATTAACATGTTAACATCATGTACATGCAATTAGACATCCTTTAACCACCTCTTGGTACCCCCTTTCCTACAAGTCAATTTTGGGCCACATTTTGGCACTAATCAATCATGTTAGTGACTTCTCACCATATTATAGTCAATTTGCATCTTATAAAAGTCACTTGCCATCATATATTGGTACAACTAACATGTTAACATCATGTACATGTAATTAGATATCCTTTTACAACCTCTTAGTGCCACATTCATTTAAGTCAATTTTGGTCCACATTTTGGTTCTAATGAACCATGTAAGTCACTTTTCACCATGTTAGAGACATTTTGCACCCTAAATGAGTCACTTTCCACAATCTATATGTATAATTAACATGTTCACATCATATACATCCAATTTAACATCCTTTTACCACCTATTAGTTCCACTTTCATACAGGTCAATTTTGTTCAACATTTTGGTTCTAATTAACCATGTAAGTCACTTTTCACCATATTAGAGTCACTTTGCACCCTATAAGAGTCTCTTTCCATAATATATACAACAATTAACATATTAACATCATATACATCCAATTTGACATCCTTTTACCACCTATTAATGCCACTTTCATACAAGTTAATTTTATTCCACATTTTGGCTCTAATCAACCATGTAAGTCACTTTTCACCATATTAGAGTCACTTTTCACCCTATAAGAGTCACTTTCCCTATATATTGATACAATTAACATGTTAACATCATGTACATGCAATTAAACATCTTTAAACCACCCTTTGGTACCCTTTCCTACAAGTCAATTTTGGCCCACATTTTGGCTCTAATCAATCATGTAAGTGATTTATCACCATATTAGAGTCACTTTGCACCTTATAAGAGTCACTTGCCATCATATATTGGTACAATTAACATGTTATCATCATATATATCCAATTAGAAATCCTTTTACCACCTCTTAGTGTCACATTCATACAACTCAATTTTACCATATTAGAGTCACTTTGCACCTTATAAGAGTACTTTCCACCATATATACAACAATTAACATGTTAACATCATATACATCCAATTTCACATCCTTTTACCGCCTATTAATGCCACTTTTATACAAGTTAATTTTGTACCACATTTTGGCACTAATCAACCATGCAAGTCACTTTTCACCATATTAGAGTCACTTTGCACCCTATAAGAGTCACTTGCCACCATATATTGATACAATTAACATGTTAACATCCTGTACATGCAATTAGACATCCTTTAACCACCTCTTGGTACCCCCTTTCCTACAAGTCAATTTTGGGCCACATTTTAGCACTATTTGATGAGGATCAAGGAATGAATATGTTAATTTGGATTTGGTTATGCGTACTTGTGGTGATGTTCAATTGGAGAGGATGCAAACATGGGTTATGCAGCTTACTTGGACAACAAGGAATAAAGGAGCGATGCATGAAGTTGGACAAGTAGCTGATTATTATATAATTATTAATTCGAATTTTGCTTGCAAGTTTTTACCTTTCACTTGAAAGGGTTTTTCTTGTTTTAAGCACTTAGGATTTTATTTTCCTATTTGGATTTGGTTTTTGTCTTTTTTCTATTCGGATTTGGTTTTGAAATTTGTTTCCTAGAAGGATTCAGATATTGGCTAATTCAAGCTGATATTGAATTTCTCTCGGAATCCTATTGGGTTTGGGTTATTGTCTAAGCCTATAAATACCCTTCTAATGTAATCTTTTAAGAGAGACAATGGATGATATAAAACTTTTGTTTTGAGATAAACTATGAGTAGTTTTTCTTTCCTCTAAACTTCAATTACTGGATTGTTTTGAAGGTTAGATTCGAATTACTTAGTTTCTGGATTGATCTAAGCAATTTGAGATTCAAAGTTCACGTTTCTGGATTGATCGTGTTCTTTTGAAATATCCTCTTCTTCTCTTATCCCTTTTCTTCTTCTTTTTTCTTTCTCTGTGGAGAGATCCACCTCAATTTGATTTTATTTTCCTATTTGGATTTGGTTTTTGTCTTTTTTCTATTCGGATTTGGTTTTGAAATTTGTTTCCTAGAAGGATTCAGATATTGGCTAATTCAAGCCGATATTGAATTTCTCTCGGAATCCTATTGGGTTAGGGTTTTTGTCTAAGCCTATAAATACCCTTCTAATGTAATCTTTTAAGAGAGACAATGGATGATATAAAACTTGTGTTTTGAGATAAACTATGAGTAGTTTTTCTTCCCTCTAAACTTCAATTACTGGATTGTTTTGAAGGTTAGATTCGAATTACTTAGTTTCTGGATTGATCTAAGCAATTTGAGATTCAAAGTTCACGTTTCTGGATTGATCGTGTTCTTTTGAAATATCCTCTTCTTCTCTTATCCCTTTTCTTCTTCTTCTTTCTTTATTTGTGGAGACATCCACATCAATTTGGTATCAGAGCCAAGGTTTTTTCTCCAATTTCTTAATTGTTGGGAGATTTAGGTTTCAAAAAAAAAAAATACTATTCGCGAGTACTGTTCACGAGTACTGTTCACGAGTACTGTTCACGGGTTACTGTTCACAAATTACTGTTCATAGGCACCGTTCACGGGGTTACTGTTCACGGGCACTATTCGTCGGCACTGTTCACGGGCACTGTTCACCAAATTTTTTTTTTCAGATTTTTCTTATGGCTACGGATGAATTGCTCAGAAAATTACTTGGAAAATTGGATGAGATTGATAAACGTACTCAAAAGCTTGTTAATTCAACGGAATCGAGGTTTGATGCATGGGATAAAATTTTAATTAAGGTGAAAGATAGTGATGAAGTCTATGATCCTGGTATAGATCTTGGTTATTTTACAGGTTTGGGTAGCATAGATGATTTTGTTGAATGGGTTACACAAGTCGACAAGATTTCTGCTTATACAGGTTGGACTGAGATGAGAATATTCAAGATTGCAGCGCTTAAACTTACAAAGAAAGCAGGCTTGTGGTTTGATTAGCTAAACACAAAAAGAGTTAGATCTGGAAAAGAAAAGATTATGACTTGGACATCTCTGAAGAAGAAACTTCGTGCAAAATATATTCCTTTGCATTATAAATTTGAATGTATAATGAAAATGACATCCCTCTCTCAAGGTACTATGAGTGTTTCTGAGTATACTTCTGAGTTTTATAGATTGCGTCTTATTTGTGACTTGGAGGAGACGGAAATAATAAAAATTGGAAGATTTATTCGTGGATTGAATTTGCCTATTTATCGAAAGGTTAAATCAAGTCCATATATCTCGTTTAATGATGTATGCAATCTTGCTTTGGAATTTGAATCTTTTCAACATGACGAGAAATTGAAGTCATCCCTTCACGAGTTTACTCTTTCAGAAGAAACTAAAGAAGAAGACTTTGTCAGTGTAGAGAATGTCGCGGATCTTGTTGTTGATTACCATGTGTCACATGTGGCGACTACATCAAGTTTGGATGAAAAGGATGAACCAGTTACAAAAGAATCTATGATAGAGAAGCATGAAGAAAGACAGTCACTTGATGATAAATTCTTGGTTGTTGAAGAAAATCAAATAGATACATCTCTTAAACTTGTGTGTCGTGACATGGTTGAAGAGAAAAAGGTACTCGAGGATATGTTCCAAACTAAAGAGGTTGTGTACAATGAAAACAACATCATCATCGTGGAACACATTGATTTTCTAGGGGTAGAGAACTTGTTGAATGCACCTATCTCAACAAACTATCTTATTCTTTCTAGTTTACTTCCTAAGATACTGGTCATGGAATTGCAATTCGAAGCTTTCAAGTTCTACGAGAAATCACCTCGTTGTGTGCTTATTCTTAAATACTTTAGAACTCGAGGGCGAGTTTTCTTCAAAGGAGAGGAGAATGATGAGGATCAAGGAATGAATATGTTAATTTGGATTTGGTTATGTGTGCTCGTGGTGATGTTCAATTGGAGAGGATGCAAATATGGGTTATGCAGCTTCATTGGACAACAAGGAATAAAGGAGCGATGCATGAAGTTGGACAAGTAGCTGATTATTATATAATTATTAATTCGAATTTTGCTTGCAAGTTTTTACCTTTCACTTGAAAGGGTTTTTCTTGTTTTAAGCACTTAGGATTTTATTTTCCTATTTGGATTTGGTTTTTGTCTTTTTTCTATTAGGATTTGGTTTTTAAATTTGTTTCCTAGAAGGATTCAGATATTGGCTAATTTAAGCTGATATTAAATTTCTCTCGGAATCCTATTGGGTTTGGGTTATTGTTTAAGCCTATAAATACCCTTATAATGTAATCTTTTAAGGGAGACAATGGATGTATAAAACTTTTGTTTTGAGATAAACTATGAGTAGTTTTTCTTCCCTCTAAACTTCAATTCCTGGATTATTTTGAAGGTTAGATTCGAATTACTTAGTTTCTGGATTGATCTAAGCAATTTGAGATTCAAAGTTCACGTTTCTGGATTGATCGTGTTATTTTAAAATATCCTCTTCTTCTCCATTTTCTTCTTTTTCTTTTCTTTCTCTGTGGAGAGATCCACATCACCTATTGGGTTTGGGTTATTGTCTAAGCCTATAAATACCCTTCTACTGTAATCTTTTAAGAGAGACAATGGATGATATAAAACTTGAGTTTTGAGATAAACTATGAGTAGTTTTTCTTCCCTCTAAACTTCAATTACTGGATTGTTTTGAAGGTTAGATTCGAATTACTTAGTTTCTGGATTGATCTAAGCAATTTGAGATAAAAAGTTCACGTTTCTGGATTGATCGTGTTCTTTAGAAATATCCTCTTCTTCTCTTATCCCTTTTCTTCTTCTTCTTTCTTTATTTGTGGAGACATCCACATCACTAATCAATCATGTAAGTGACTTCTCACCATATTAGAGTCACTTTGCACCTTATAAGAGTCACTTGCCAACATATATTATACAATTAACATGTTAACATCATGTACATGCAATTAGACATCCTTTTACAACCTCTTAGTGCCACATTCATACAAGTCAATTTTGGTCCACATTTTGGTTCTAATTAACCGTGTATGTCACTTTTCACCATGTTAGAGTCATTTTGCACCCTATACGAGTCACTTTCCACAATCTTTATATATAATTAACATGTTAACATCATATGCATCTGAATTGACATCCTTTTACCACCTCTTAATTCCACTTTCATACAGGTCAATTTTGTCCCACATTTTGGTTCTAATCAACCATGTAAGTCACGTTTCACCATATTAGAGTCACTTTGCACCCTATAAGAGTCTCTTTCCACCATATATACAACAATTAACATGTTAACATCATATACATCCAATTTGTCATCCATTTATCACCTATTAATGCTACTTTCATACAAGTTAATTTTATTCCACATTTTGGCTCTAATCAACCAAGTCACTTTTCACCATATTAGAGTCACTTTGCACCCTATAAGAGTCACTTTCCATATATATTGATACAATTAACATGTTAACATCACGTACATGCAATTAAACATCCTTTAACCACCTTTTGGTACCCCTTTCCTACAAGTCAATTTTGGGCTACATTTTGGCTCTAATCAATCATGTAAGTGACTTATCACCATATTAGAGTCACATGCCATCATATATCGGTACAATTAACATGTTAACATCATGTACATCATATACATCCAATTAGAAATCCTTTTACCCCCCTTAGTTCCACATTCATACAAGTCAATTTTGGTCCACATTTTGGTTCTAATTAACCATGTATGTCACTTTTCACCATGTTAGAGTCATTTTGCACCCTATATGAGTCACTTTCCACCATATATTTATACAATTAACATGTTAACATCATGTACATCCAATTAGAAATCCTTTTACCACCTCTTAGTGTCACATTCATACAAGTCAATTTTGATCCACATTCTGGTTGTAATTAACCATGTAAGTCACTTTTCACCATATTAGAGTCATTTTGCACCCTATATGAGTTACTTTCCACCATATATTTATACAATTAACATGTTAACATCATATACATCTGAATTGACATCCTTTTACCACCTCTTAATTACACTTTCATACAGGTCAATTTTGTTCCACATTTTGGTTCTAATCAACCATGTAAGTCACTTGTCACCATATTAGAGTCACTTTGCACCTTAAAAGAGTCACTTTCCATAATATATACAAAAATTAATATGTTAACATCATATACATCCAATTTCACATCTGTTTACCGCCTATTAATGCCATTTTCATACAAGTTAATCGTTTACCACATTTTGGCTTTAATCGACCATGTAAGTCACTTTTCACCATATTAGAGTCACTTTGCACCCTATAAGAGTCACTTGCCATCATATATCGGTACAATTAACATGTTAACATCATGTACATGCAATTAGACATCCTTTAACCACCTCTTGGTACACCCTTTCCTACAAGTCAATTTTGGGCCACATTTTGGCACTAATCAACCATGTAAGTCACTTTTCACCATATTAGAGTCACTTTGCACCCTATAAGAGTCACTTGCCACCATATATTGATACAATTAACATGTTAACATCATGTACATGCAATTACACATCCTTTAACCACCTCTTGGTACCCCCTTTCCTACAAGTCAATTTTGGGCCACATTTTAGCACTAATCAATCATGTAAGTGACTTCTCACCATATTAGAGTCACTTTGCACCTTATAAGAGTCACTTGCCAACATATATTGTACAATTAACATGTTAACATCATGTACATGCAATTAGATATCCTTTTACAACCTCTTAGTGCCACATTCATACAAGTCAATTTTGATCCACATTTTGGTTCTAATTAACCGTGTATGTCACTTTTCACCATGTTAGAGTCATTTTGCACCTTATATGAGTCACTTTCCACAATCTTTATGTATAATTAACATGTTAACATCATATACATCTGAATTGACATCCTTTTACCACCTCTTAATTCCACTTTCATACATTTTGTACCATATTTTGGTTCTAATCAACCATGTAAGTCACTTTTCACCATATTAGAGTCAGTTTGCACCCTATAAGAGTCTCTTTCCACCATATACACAACAATTAACATGTTAACATCATATACATCCAATTTGACATCCTTTTATCACCTATTAATGCCACTTTCATACAAGTTAATTTTATTCCACATTTTGGCTCTAATCAACCAAGTCACTTTTCACCATATTAGAGTCACTTTGCACCCTATAAGAGTCACTTTCCCCATATATTGATACAATTAACATGTTAACATCACGTACATGCAATTAAACATCCTTTAACCTTCATACAAGTTAATTTTGTACCACATTTTGGCTGTAATCAACCATGTAAGTCACTTTTCACCATATTGGAGTCATTTTGCACCCTATAAGAGTCACTTGCCACCATATATTGATACAATTAACATGTTAACATCATGTACATGCGATTAAACATCCTTTAACCACCTCTTGGTACCCCCTTTCCTACAAGTCAATTTTGGGCCACATTTTAGCACTAATCAATCATGTAGGTGACTTCTCACCATATTAGAGTCACTTTGCACCTAATAAGAGTCACTTGCCATCATATATTGGTACAATTAACATGTTAACATCATGTAAATGCAATTAGACATCCTTTTAAAACCTCTTAGTGCCACATTCATATAAGTCAATTTTGGTCCACATTTTGGTTCTAATTAACCATGTATGTCACTTTTCACCATGTCAGAGTCATTTTGCACCCTATATGAGTCACTTTCCACAATCTATATGTATAATTAACATGTTAACATTATCTACATCCAATTTGACATCCTTTTACCACCTATTAGTTCCACTTTCATACATGTCAATTTTGTTCCACATTTTGGTTCTAATCAACCATGTAAGTCACTTTTCACCATATTAAAGTCACTTTGCACTCTATAAGAGTCACTTTCCACCATATATACAACAATTAACATGTTAACATCATATACATCCAATTTGACATCCTTTTACCACATATTAATGCCAATTTCATAAAGTTAATTTTGTACCACATTTTGGCTCTAATCAACCAAGTAACTTTTCACCATATTAGAGTCACTTTGCACCCTATAAGAGTCACTTGCCACCATATATTGATACAATTAACATGTTAACATCATGTACATGCAATTAGACATCCTTTAACCACCTCTTGGTACCCCATTTCCTACAAGTCAATTTTGGGCCACATTTTTGCACTAATCAATCATGTAAGTGACTTCTCACCATATTAGAGTCACTTTGCACCTTATAAGAGTCACTTGCCATTATATATTGGTACAAATAACATGTTAACATCATGTACATGCAATTACAAATCCTTTTACAACCTCTTAGTACCACATTCATACAAGTAAATTTTGGTCCACATTTTGGTTCTAATTAACCATGTAAGTCACTTTTCACCATATTAAAGTCATTTTGCACCCTATATGAGTCACTTTCCACAATCTAATTAACCATGTATGTCACTTTTCACCTTGTTAGAGTCATTTTGCACCCTATATGAGTCACTTTCCACAATCTATATGTATAATTAACATGTTAACATTATATACATCCAATTTGACATCCTTTTACCATCTATTAGTTCCACTTTCATACAGGTCAATTTTGTTCCACATTTTGGTTCTAATCAACCATGTAAGTCAGTTTTCACCATATTAGAGTCACTTTGCACCCTATAAGAGTCACTTTCCACCATATATACAACAATTAACATGTTAACATCATATACATCCAATTTGACATCCTTTTACCACCTATTAATGCCACTTTCATACAAGTTAATATTGTACCACATTTTGGCTCTAATCAACCATGTAAGTCACTTTTCACCATATTAGAGTCTCTTTGCACCCTATAAAAGTCACTTGCCACCATATATTGATACAATTAATATGTTAACATCATGTACATGCAATTAGACATCCTTTAACCACCTCTTGGTACCCCATTTCCTACAAGTCAATTTTGGGCCACATTTTGGCACTAATCAATCATGTAAGTGACTTCTCACCATATTAGAGTCACTTTGTACCTTATAAGAGTCACTTAACATCATATATTGGTATAATTAACATGTTAACATCATGTACATGTAATTAGAAATTCTTTTCCAACATCTTAGTGCCACATTCATACAAGTCAATTTTGGTCCACATTTTGGTTCAAATTAACCTTGTAATTCACTTTTCACCATATTAGAGTCATTTTGCACCTTATATGAGTCACTTTCGACCATATATTTGTACAATTAACATGTTAACATCATATACATCCAATTTGACATCCTTTTACCACCTATTAGTTCTACTTTCATACAGATCAATTTTATTCCACATTTTGGTTCTAATCAACCATGTAAGTCATTTTTCACCATATTAGAGTCACTTTGCACCCTATAACAGTCACTTTCCACCATATATACAACAATTAACATGTTAACATCATATACATCCAATTTGACATCCTTCTACCACCTATTAATGCCACTTTCATACAAGTTAATTTTATTCCACATTTTGGCTCTAATCAACCATGTAAGTCACTTTTCACCATATTAGAGTCACTTTGCATCCTATAAGAGTGACTTTCCCCATATATTGATACAATTAACATGTTAACATCATGTACATGCAATTAAACATCCTTTAACCACCTTTTGGAACCCTTTCCTACAAGTCAATTTTGGCCAACATTTTGGCTCTAATCAATCATGTAACTGACTTATCACCATATTAGAGTCACTTTGCACCTTATAAGAGTCATTTGCCATCATATATTGGTACAATTAACATGTTAACATCATATATATCCAGTTAGAAATCCTTTTACCACTTCTTAGTGCCACATTCATACAAGTCAATTTTGGTCCACATTTTGGTTCTAATTAATAATGTAAGTCACTTTTCACCATATTAGATTCATTTTGCAGCCTATATGAGTCACTTTCCACCATATATTTATACAATTAACATGTTAACATCATATACATCTGAATTGACATCCTTTTACCACCTCTTAATTCCACTTTCATACAGGTCAATTTTGTTCCACATTTTGGTTCTAATCAACCATGTAAGTCACTTTGCACCTTATAAGAGTCACTTTCCACCATATATACAACAATTAATATTTTAACATCATATACATCCAATTTCACATCCTTTTACCGCCTATTAATGCCACTTTCATACAAGTTAATCTTTTACCACATTTTTGCTTTAATCAACCATGTAAGTCACGTTTCACCATATTAGAGTCACTTTGAACCCTATAAGAGTCACTTGCCACCATATATTGATACAATGAAAATGTTAACATCATGTACATGCAATTAGACATCCTTTAACCACCTCTTGGTACCCCCGTTCCTACAAGTCAATTTTGGGACACATTCTGACACTAATCAATCATATAAGTGACTTCTCACTATATTATAGTCAATTTGCACCTTATAAGAGTCACTTGCCATCATATATTGGTACAATTAACATGTTAACATCATGTACATGCAATTAGATATCCTTTTACAACCTCTTATTGCCACATTCATTCAAGTCAATTTTGGTCCAGATTTTGATTCTAATTGACCATGTAAGTCACTTTTCACCATGTTGGAGACATTTTGCACCCTAAATGAGTCACTTTCCACAATCTATATGTATTATTAACATGTTAACATCATATATATCCAATTTGACATCCTTTTACCACCTATTAGTTCCACTTTCATACAGGTCAATTTTGTTCCACATTTTGGTTCTAATCAACCATGTAAGTTACTTTTCACCATATTAGCGTCACTTTGCACCCTATAAGAGTCACTTTCCACAATATATATAACAATTAACATGTTAACGTCATATACATCCAATTTGACATCTTTTACCACCTCTTAATTCCACTTTCATACAGGTCAATTTTGTTCCACATTTTGGTTCTAATCAACCATGTAAGTCAATTTTCACCATATTAGAGTCACTTTGCACCTTATAAGAGTCACTTTCCACCATATATACAACAATTAATATTTTAACATCATATACTTCCAATTTCACATCCTTTTACCGCCTATTAATGCCACTTTCATACAAGTTAATCTTTTACCACATTTTTGCTTTAATCGACCATGTAAGTCACGTTTCACCATATTAGAGTCACTTTGAACCGTATAAGAGTCACTTGCCACCATATATTGATACAATTAAAATGTTAACATCATGTACATGCAATTAGACATCCTTTAACCAACTCTTGGTACCCCCTTTCCTACAAGTCAAGTTTGGGATACATTTTGGCACTAATCAATCATGTAAGTGACTTCTCACCATATTATAGTCAATTTGCACCTTATAAGAGTCACTTGCCATCATGTATTGGTACAATTAACATGTTAACATCATGTACATGCAATTAGATATCCTTTTACAACCTCTTATTGCCACATTCATTCAAGTCAATTTTGGTCCACATTTTGGTTCTAATTGACCTTGTAAGTCACTTTTCACCATGTTAGAGACATTTTGCACCCTAAATGAGTCACTTTCCACAATCTATATGTATAATTAACATGTTAACATCATATATATCCAATTTGACATCCTTTTACCACCTATTAGTTCCACTATCATACAGGTCAATTTTGTCCCACATTTTGGTTCTAATCAATCATGTAAGTCGCTTTTCACCATATTAGCGTCACTTTCACCCTATAAGAGTCACTTTCCATAATATATATAACAATTAACATGTTAACATCATATACATCCAATTTGACATCCTTTTACCACCTATTAATGCCACTTTCATAAAGTTAATTTTGTACCACATTTTGGCTCTAATCAACCATGTAAGTCACTTTTCACCATATTAGAGTCACTTTACACACTATAAGAGTCACTTGCCACCATATATTGATACAATTAACATGTTAACATCATGTACATGCAATTAGACATCCTTTAACCACCTCTTGGTACCCCATTTCCTACAAGTCAATTTTGGGCCACATTTTGGCACTAATCAATCATGTAAGTGACTTCTCACCATATTAGAGTCACTTTGCACCTTATAAGAGTCACTTGCCATCATATATTCATACAATTAACATGTTAACATCATGTACATGCAATTAGAAATCCTTTTACAACCTCTTAGTGCCACATTCATACAAGTCAATTTTGGTTCACATTTTGGTTCTAATTAACCATGTAAGTCACTTTTCACCATATTAAAGTCATTTTGCACCCTATATGAGTCACTTTCCACAATCTAATTAACCATGTATGTCACTTTTCACCATGTTAGAATCATTTTGCACCCTATATGAGTCACTTTCCACAATCTATATGTATAATTAACATGTTAACATTATATACATCCAATTTGACATCCTTTTATCACCTATTAGTTCCATTTTCATACAGGTCAATTTTGTTCCACATTTTGGTTCTAATCAACCATGTAAGTCAGTTTTCACCATATTAGTATCACCTTGCACCCTATAAGAGTCACTTTCCACCATATATACAACAATTAACATGTTAACATCATATACATCCAATTTTACATCCTTATACAACCTATTAATGCCACTTTCATACAAGTTAATTTTATTCCACATTTTGGCTCTAATCAACCAAGTCACTTTTCACCATATTAGAGTCACTTTGCACCCTATAAGAGTCACTTTCCACATATATTAATACAATTAACATGTTAACATCATGTAAATGCAATTAGACATCTTTTAACCACCTCTTGGTACCCCCTTTCCAACAAGTCAATTTTTGGCCACATTTTGGCACTAATCAATCATGTAAGTGACTTCTCACCATATTATAGTCAATTTGCACCTTATAAGAGTCACTTGCCATCATATATTGGTACAATTAACATTTTAACATCATATATATCCAATTAGAAATCCTTTTACCACCTCTTAGTGCCACATTCATACAAGTTAATTTTGGTCCACATTTTATTTCTAATCAACCATGTAAGTCACTTTTCACCATATTAGATTCATTTTGCAGCCTATATGAGTCACTTTCCACCATATATTTATACAATTAACATGTTAACATCATATACATCTGAATTGACATCCTTTTACCACCTCTTAATTCCATTTTCATACAGGTCAATTTTGTTCCACATTTTGGTTCTAATCAGCCATGTAAGTCACTTTTCACCAAATTAGAGTCACTTTGCACCTTATAAGATTCACTTTCCACCATATATATAACAATTAATATGTTAACATCATATACATCCAATTTCACATCCTTTTACCGCCTATTAATCCCACTTTCATACAAGTTAATCTTTTACCACATTTTTGCTTTAATCAACCATGTAAGTCACTTTTCACCATATTAGAGTCACTTTGCACCCTATAAGAGTCACTTGCCACAATATATTGATACAATTAACATGTTAACATCTTGTACATGCAATTAGACATCCTTTAACCACCTCTTGGTACCCCATTTGCTACAAGTCAATTTTGGGCCACATTTTGGCACTAATCAATCATGTAAGTGACTTCTCACCATATTATAGTCACTTTGCACCTTATAAGAGTCACTTGCCATCATATATTGATACGATTAACATGGTAACATCACGTACATGCAATTCGAAATCCTTTTACGACCTCTTAGTGCCACATTCATACAAGTCAATTTTGGTCCACATTTTGGTTCTAATTAACCATGTAAGTCACTTTTCACCATATTAAAGTCATTTTGCACCCTATATGAGTCACTTTCCACAATCTAATTAACCATGTATGTCACTTTTCACCATGTTAGAATCATTTTGCACCCTATATGAGTCACTTTCCACAATCTATATGTATAATTAACATGTTAACATTATATACATCCAATTTGACATCCTTTTATCACCTATTAGTTCCACTTTCATACAGGTCAATTTTGTTCCACATTTTGGTTCTACTCAACCATGTAAGTCAGTTTTCACCATATTATAGTCACCTTGCACCCTATAAGAGTCACTTTCCACCATATATACAACAATTAACATGTTAACATCATATACATCCAATTTGACATCCTTATACAACCTATTAATGTCACTTTCGTACAAGTTAATTTTATTCCACATTTTGGCTCTAATCAACCAAGTCACTTTTCACCATATTAGAGTCACTTTGCACCCTATAAGAGTCACTTTCCACATATATTGATACAATAAACATGTTAACATCATGTAAATGCAATTAGACATCCTTTAACCACCTCTTGGTACCCCCTTTCCTACAAGTCAATTTTTGGCCATATTTTGGCACTAATCAATCATGTAAGTGACTTCTCACCATATTATAGTCAATTTGCACCTTATAAGAGTCACTTGCCATCATATATTGGTACAATTAACATTTTAACATCATATATATCCAATTAGAAATCCTTTTACCACCTCTTAGTGCCACATTCATACAAGTCAATTTTGGTCCACATTTTGGTTCTAATCAACCATGTAAGTCACTTTTCACCATATTAGATTCATTTTTCAGCCTATATGAGTCACTTTCCACCATATATTTATACAATTAACATGTTAACATCATATACATCTGAATTGACATCCTTTTACCACCTCTTAATTCCATTTTCATGCAGGTCAATTTTGTTCCACATTTTGGTTCTAATCAACCATGTAAGTCAGTTTTCACCATATTAGAGTCACTTTGCACCTTATAAGAGTCACATTCCACCATATATACAACAATTAATATGTTAACATCATATACATCCAATTTCACATCCTTTTACCGCCTATTAATGCCACTTTCATACAAGTTAATCTTTTACCACATTTTTGCTTTAATCAACCATGTAAGTCACTTTTCACCATATTAGAGTCACTTTGCACCCTATAAGAGTCACTTGCCACCATATATTGATACAATTAACATGTTAACATCATGTACATGCAATTAGACATCCTTTAACCACCTCTTGGTACCCCATTTCCTACAAGTCAATTTTGGGCCACATTTTGGCACTAATCAATCATGTAAGTGACTTCTCACCATATTATAGTCACTTTGCACCTTATAAGAGTCACTTGCCATCATATATTGATACAATTAACATGGTAACATCACGTACATGCAATTCGAAATCCTTTTACAACCTCTTAGTGCCACATTCATACAGGTCAATTTTGGTCCACATTTTGGTTCTAATTAACCATGTAAGTCACTTTTCACCATTTTAAAGTCATTTTGCACCCTATATGAGTCACTTTCCACAATCTAATTAACCATGTATGTCACTTTTCACCATGTTAGAATCATTTTGCACCCTATATGAGTCACTTTCCACAATCTATATGTATAATTAACATGTTAACATTATATACATCCAATTTGACATCCTTTTATCACCTATTAGTTCCACTTTCATACAGGTCAATTTTGTTCCACATTTTGGTTCTAATCAACCATGTAAGTCAGTTTTCACCATATTATAGTCACCTTGCACCCTATAAGAGTCACTTTCCACCATATATACAACAATTAACATGTTAACATCATATACATCCAATTTGACATCCTTATACAACCTATTAATGCCACTTTCCTACAAGTTAATTTTATTCCACATTTTGGCTCTAATCAACCAAGTCACTTTTCACCATATTAGAGTCACTTTGCACCCTATAAGAGTCACTTTCCACATATATTGATACAATTAACATGTTAACATCATGTAAATGCAATTAGACATTCTTTAACCACCTCTTGGTACCCCCTTTCCTACAAGTCAATTTTTGGCCACATTTTGGCACTAATCAATCATGTAAGTGACTTCTCACCATATTATAGTCAATTTGCACCTTATAAGAGTCACTTGCCATCATATATTGGTACAATTAACATTTTAACATTATATATATCCAATTAGAAATCCTTTTACCACCTCTTAGTGCCACATTCATACAAGTCAATTTTGGTCCACATTTTGGTTCTAATCAACCATGTAAGTCACTTTTCACCATATTAGATTCATTTTTCAGCCTATATGAGTCACTTTCCACCATATATTTATACAATTAACATGTTAACATCATATACATCTGAATTGACATCCTTTTACCACCTCTTAATTCCATTTTCATACAGGTCAATTTTGTTCCACATTTTGGTTCTAATCAACCATGTAAGTCACTTTTCACCATATTAGAGTCACTTTGCACCTTATAAGAGTCACTTTCCACCATATATACAACAATTAATATGTTAACATCATATACATCCAATTTCACATCCTTTTACCGCCTATTAATGCCACTTTCATACAAGTTAATCTTTTACCACATTTTTGCTTTAATCAACCATGTAAGTCACTTTTCACCATATTAGAGTCACTTTGCACCCTATAAGAGTCACTTGCCACCATATATTGATACAATTAACATGTTAACATCATGTACATGCAATTAGACATCCTTTAACCACCTCTAGGTACCCCATTTCCTACAAGTCAATTTTGGGCCACATTTTGGCACTAATCAATCATGTAAGTGACTTCTCACTATATTATAGTCACTTTGCACCTTATAAGAGTCAATTGCCATCATTTATTGATACAATTAACATGGTAACATCACGTACATGCAATTCGAAATCCTTTTACAACCTCTTAGTGCCACATTCATACAAGTCAATTTTGGTCCACATTTTGGTTCTAATTAACCATGTAAGTCACTTTTCACCATGTTAAAGTCATTTTGCACCCTATATGAGTCACTTTCCACAATCTAATTAACCATGTATGTCACTTTTCACCATGTTAGAATCATTTTGCACCCTATATGAGTCACTTTCCACAATCTATATGTATAATTAACATGTTAACATTATATACATCCAATTTGACATCCTTTTATCACCTATTAGTTCCACTTTCATACAGGTCAATTTTGTTCCACATTTTGGTTCTAATCAACCATGTAAGTCAGTTTTCACCATATTATAGTCACCTTGCACCCTATAAGAGTCACTTTCCACCATATATACAACAATTAACATGTTAACATCATATACATCCAATTTGACATCCTTATACAACCTATTAATGCCACTTTCGTACAAGTTAATTTTATTCCACATTTTGGCTCTAATCAACCAAGTCACTTTTCACCATATTAGAGTCACTTTGCACCCTATAAAAGTCACTTTCCACATATATTGATACAATTAACATGTTAACATCATGTAAATGCAATTAGACATTCTTTAACCACCTCTTGGTACCCCCTTTCCTACAAGTCAATTTTTTGCCACATTTTGGCACTAATCAATCATGTAAGTGACTTCTCACCATATTATAGTCAATTTGCACCTTATAAGAGTCACTTGCCATCATATATTGGTACAATTAACATTTTAACATCATATATATCCAATTAGAAATCCTTTTACCACCTCTTAGTGCCACATTCATACAAGTCAATTTTGGTCCACATTTTGGTTCTAATCAACCATGTAAGTCACTTTTCACCATATTAGATTCATTTTTCAGCCTATATGAGTCACTTTCCACGATATATTTATACAATTAACATGTTAACATCATATACATCTGAATTGACATCCTTTTACCACCTCTTAATTCCATTTTCATACAGGTCAATTTTGTTCCATATTTTGGTTCTAATCAACCATGTAAGTCACTTTTCACCATATTAGAGTCACTTTGCACCTTATAAGAGTCACTTTCCACCATATATACAACAATTAATATGTTAACATCATATACATCCAATTTCACATCCTTTTACCGCCTATTAATGCCACTTTCATACAAGTTAATCTTTTACCACATTTTTGCTTTAATCAACCATGTAAGTCACTTTTCACCATATTAGAGTCACTTTGCACCCTATAAGAGTCACTTGCCACCATATATTGATACAATTAACATGTTAACATCATGTACATGCAATTAGACATCCTTTAACCACCTCTTGGTACCCATTTCCTACAAGTCAATTTTGGGCCACATTTTGGCACTAATCAATCATGTAAGTGACTTCTCACTATATTATAGTCACTTTGCACCTTATAAGAGTCACTTGCCATCATATATTGATACAATTAACATGGTAACATCACGTACATGCAATTCGAAATCCTTTTACAACCTCTTAGTGCCACATTCATACAAGTCAATTTTGGTCCACATTTTGGTTCTAATTAACCATGTAAGTCACTTTTCACCATATTAAAGTCATTTTACACCCTATATGAGTCACTTTCCACAATCTAATTAACCATGTATGTCACTTTTCACCATGTTAGAATCATTTTGCACCCTATATGAGTCACTTTCCACAATCTATATGTATAATTAACATGTTAACATTATATATATCCAATTTGACATCCTTTTATCACCTATTAGTTCCACTTTCATACAGGTCAATTTTGTTCCACATTTTGGTTCTAATCAACCATGTAAGTCAGTTTTCACCATATTATAGTCACCTTGCACCCTATAAGAGTCACTTTCCACCATATATACAACAATTAACATGTTAACATCATATACATCCAATTTGACATCCTTATACAACCTATTAATGCCACTTTCGTACAAGTTAATTTTATTCCACATTTTGGCTCTAATCAACCAAGTCACTTTTCACCATATTAGAGTCACTTTGCACCCTATAAGAGTCACTTTCCACATATATTGATACAATTAACATGTTAACATCTTGTAAATGCAATTAGACATCCTTTAACCACCTCTTGGTACCCCCTTTCCTACAAGTCAATTTTTGGCCACATTTTGGCACTAATCAATCATGTAAGTGACTTCTCACCAGATTATAGTCAATTTGCACCTTATAAGAGTCACTTGCCATCATATATTGGTACAATTAACATTTTAACATCATATATATCCAATTAGAAATCCTTTTACCACCTCTTAGTGCCACATTCATACAAGTCAATTTTGGTCCACATTTTGGTTCTAATCAACCATGTAAGTCACTTTTCACCATATTAGATTCATTTTTCAGCCTATATGAGTCACTTTCCACCATATATTTATACAATTAACATGTTAACATCATATACATCTGAATTGACATCCTTTTACCACCTCTTAATTCCATTTTCATACAGGTCAATTTTCTTCCACATTTTGGTTCTAATCAACCATGTAAGTCACTTTTCACCATATTAGAGTCACTTTGCACCTTATAAGAGTCACTTTCCACCATATATACAACAATTAATATGTTAACATCATATACATCCAATTTCACATCCTTTTACCGCATATTAATGCCACTTTCATACAAGTTAATCTTTTACCACATTTTTGCTTTAATCAACCATGTAAGTCACTTTTCACCATATTAGAGTCACTTTGCACCCTATAAGAGTCACTTGCCACCATATATTGATACAATTAACATGTTAACATCATGTACATGCAATTAGACATCCTTTAACCACCTCTTGGTACCCCATTTCCTACAAGTCAATTTTGGGCCACATTTTGGCACTAATCAATCATGTAAGTGACTTCTCACCATATTATAGTCACTTTGCACCTTATAAGAGTCACTTGCCACCATATATTGATACAATTAACATGGTAACATCACGTACATGCAATTCGAAATCCTTTTACAACCTCTTAGTGCCACATTCATACAAATCAATTTTGGTCCACATTTTGGTTCTAATTAACCATGTAAGTCACTTTTCACCATATTAAAGTCATTTTGCACCCTATATGAGTCACTTTCCACAATCTAATTAACCATGTATGTCACTTTTCACCATGTTAGAATCATTTTGCACCCTATATGAGTCACTTTCCACAATCTATATGTATAATTAACATGTTAACATTATATACATCCAATTTGACATCCTTTTATCACCTATTAGTTCCACTTTCATACAGGTCAATTTTGTTCCACATTTTGGTTCTAATCAACCATGTAAGTCAGTTTTCACCATATTATAGTCACCTTGCACCCTATAAGAGTCACTTTCCACCATATATACAACAATTAACATGTTAACATCATATACATCCAATTTGACATCCTTATACAACCTATTAATGCCACTTTCGTACAAGTTAATTTTATTCCACATTTTGGCTCTAATCAACCAAGTCACTTTGCACCATATTAGAGTCACTTTGCACCCTATAAGAGTCACTTTCCACATATATTGATATAATTAACATGTTAACATCATGTAAATGCAATTAGACATCCTTTAACCACCTCTTGGTACCCCTTTTCCTACAAGTCAATTTTTGGCCACATTTTGGCACTAATCAATCATGTAAGTGACTTCTCACCATATTATAGTCAATTTGCACCTTATAAGAGTCACTTGCCATCATATATTGGTACAATTAACATTTTAACATCATATATATCCAATTAGAAATCCTTTTACCACCTCTTAGTGCCACATTCATAAAAGTCAATTTTGGTCCACATTTTGGTTCTAATCAACCATGTAAGTCACTTTTCACCATATTAGATTCATTTTTTAGCCTATATGAGTCACTTTCCACCATATATTTATACAATTAACATGTTAACATCATATACATCTGAATTGACATCCTTTTACCACCTCTTAATTCCATTTTCATACAGGTCAATTTTGTTCCACATTTTGGTTCTAATCAACCATGTAAGTCACTTTTCACCATATTAGAGTCACTTTGCACCTTATAAGAGTCACTTTCCACCATATATACAACAATTAATATGTTAACATCATATACATCCAATTTCACATCCTTTTACCGCCTATTAATGCCACTTTCATACAAGTTAATCTTTTACCACATTTTTAATTTAATCAACCATGTAAGTCACTTTTCACCATATTAGAGTCACTTTGCACCCTATAAGAGTCACTTACCACCATATATTGATACAATTAACATGTTAACATCATGTACATGCAATTAGACATCCTTTAACCACCTCTTGGTACCCCATTTCCTACAAGTCAATTTTGGGCCACATTTTGGCACTAATCAATCATGTAAGTGACTTCTCACCATATTATAGTCACTTTGCACCTTATAAGAGTCACTTGCCATCATATATTGATACAATTAACATGGTAACATCACGTACATGCAATTCGAAATCCTTTTACAACCTCTTAGTGCCACATTCATACAAGTCAATTTTGGTCCACATTTTGGTTCTAATTAACCATGTAAGTCACTTTTCACCATATTAAAGTCATTTTACACCCTATATGAGTCAGTTTCCACAATCTAATTAACCATGTATGTCACTTTTCACCATGTTAGAATCATTTTGCACCCTATATGAGTCACTTTCCACAATCTATATGTATAATTAACATGTTAACATTATATACATCCAATTTGACATCCTTTTATCACCTATTAGTTCCACTTTCATACAGGTCAATTTTGTTCCACATTTTGGTTCTAATCAACCATGTAAGTCAGTTTTCACCATATTATAGTCACCTTGCACCCTATAAGAGTCACTTTCCACCATATATAAAACAATTAACATGTTAACATCATATACATCCAATTTGACATCCTTATACAACCTATTAATGCCACTTTCGTACAAGTTAATTTTATTCCACATTTTGGCTCTAATCAACCAAGTCACTTTTCACCATATTAGAGTCACTTTGCACCCTATAAGAGTCACTTTCCACATATATTGATACAATTAACATGTTAACATCATGTAAATGCAATTAGACATCCTTTAACCACCTCTTGGTACCCCCTTTCCTACAAGTCAATTTTTGGCCACATTTTGGCACTAATCAATCATGTAAGTGACTTCTCACCATATTATAGTCAATTTGCACCTTATAAGAGTCACTTGCCATCATATATTGGTACAATCAACATTTTAACATCATATATATCCAATTAGAAATCCTTTTACCACCTCTTAGTGCCACATTCATACAAGTCAATTTTGGTCCACATTTTGGTTCTAATCAACCATGTAAGTCACTTTTCACCATATTAGATTCATTTTTCAGCCTATATGAGTCACTTTCCACCATATATTTATACAATTAACATGTTAACATCATATACATCTGAATTGACATCCTTTTACCACCTCTTAATTCCATTTTCATACAGGTCAATTTTGTTCCACATTTTGGCTCTAATCAACCATGTAAGTCACTTTTCACCATATTAGAGTCACTTTGCACCTTATAAGAGTTACTTTCCACCATATATACAAACAATTAATATGTTAACATCATATACATCCAATTTCACATCCTTTTACCGCCTATTAATGCCACTTTCATACAAGTTAATCTTTTACCACATTTTTGCTTTAATCAACCATGTAAGTCACTTTTCACCATATTAGAGTCACTTTGCACCCTATAAGAGTCACTTGCCACCATATATTGATAAAATTAACATGTTAACATCATGTACATGCAATTAGACATCCTTTAACCACCTCTTGGTACCCCATTTCCTACAAGTCAATTTTGGGCCACATTTTGGCACTAATCAATCATGTAAGTGACTTCTCACCATATTATAGTCACTTTGCACCTTATAAGAGTCACTTGCCATCATATATTGATACAATTAACATGGTAACATCACGTACATGCAATTCAAAATCCTTTTACAACCTCTTAGTGCCACATTCATACAAGTCAATTTTGGTCCACATTTTGGTTCTAATTAACCATGTAAGTCACTTTTCACCATATTAAAGTCATTTTGCACCCTATATGAGTCACTTTCCACAATCTAATTAACCATGTATGTCACTTTTCACCATGTTAGAATCATTTTGCACCCTATATGAGTCACTTTCCACAATCTATATGTATAATTAACATGTTAACATTATATACATCCAATTTGACATCCTTTTATCACCTATTAGTTCCACTTTCATACAGGTCAATTTTGTTCCACATTTTGGTTCTAATCAACAATGTAAGTCAGTTTTCACCATATTAAAGTCACCTTGCACCCTATAAGAGTCACTTTCCACCATATATACAACAATTAACATGTTAACATCATATACATCCAATTTGACATCCTTATACAACCTATTAATGCCACTTTCGTACAAGTTAATTTTATTCCACATTTTGGCTCTAATCAACCAAGTCACTTTTCACCATATTAGAGTCACTTTGCACCCTATAAGAGTCACTTTCCACATATATTGATACAATTAACATGTTAACATCATGTAAATGCAATTAGACATCCTTTAAACACCTCTTGGTACCCCCTTTCCTACAAGTCAATTTTTGGCCACATTTTGGCACTAATCAATCATGTAAGTGACTTCTCACCATATTATAGTCAATTTGCACCTTATAAGAGTCACTTGCCATCATATATTGGTACAATTAACATGTTAACATCATATATATCCAATTAGAAATCCTTTTACCACCTCTTAGCGCCACATTCATACAAGTCAATTTTGGTCCACATTTTGGTTCTAATCAACCATGTAAGTCACTTTTCACCATATTAGATTCATTTTTTAGCCTATATGAGTCACTTTCCACCATATATTTATACAATTAACATGTTAACATCATATACATCTGAATTGACATCCTTTTACCACCTCTTAATTCCATTTTCATACAGGTCAATTTTGTTCCACATTTTGGTTCTAATCAACCATGTAAGTCACTTTTCACCATATTAGAGTCACTTTGCACCTTATAAGAGTCACTTTCCACCATATATACAACAATTAATATGTTAACATCATATACATCCAATTTCACATCCTTTTACCGCCTATTAATGCCACTTTCATACAAGTTAATCTTTTACCACATTTTTAATTTAATCAACCATGTAAGTCACTTTTCACCATATTAGAGTCACTTTGCACCCTATAAGAGTCACTTGCCACCATATATTGATACAATTAACATGTTAACATCATGTACATGCAATTAGACATCCTTTAACCACCTCTTGGTACCCCATTTCCTACAAGTCAATTTTGGGCCACATTTTGGCACTAATCAATCATGTAAGTGACTTCTCACCATATTATAGTCACTTTGCACCTTATAAGAGTCACTTGCCATCATATATTGATACAATTAACATGGTAACATCACGTACATGCAATTCGAAATCCTTTTACAACCTCTTAGTGCCACATTCATACAAGTCAATTTTGGTCCACATTTTGGTTCTAATTAACCATGTAAGTCACTTTTCACCATATTAAAGTCATTTTACACCCTATATGAGTCACTTTCCACAATCTAATTAACCATGTATGTCACTTTTCACCATGTTAGAATCATTTTGCACCCTATATGAGTCACTTTCCACAATCTATATGTATAATTAACATGTTAACATTATATACATCCAATTTGACATCCTTTTATCACTTATTAGTTCCACTTTCATACAGGTCAATTTTGTTCCACATTTTGGTTCTAATCAACCATGTAAGTCAGTTTTCACCATATTATAGTCACCTTGCACCCTATAAGAGTCACTTTCCACCATATATAAAACAATTAACATGTTAACATCATATACATCCAATTTGACATCCTTTTATCACTTATTAGTTCCACTTTCATACAGGTCAATTTTGTTCCACATTTTGGTTCTAATCAACCATGTAAGTCAGTTTTCACCATATTATAGTCACCTTGCACCCTATAAGAGTCACTTTCCACCATATATAAAACAATTAACATGTTAACATCATATACATCCAATTTGACATCCTTATACAACCTATTAATGCCACTTTCGTACAAGTTAATTTTATTCCACATTTTGGCTCTAATCAACCAAGTCACTTTTCACCATATTAGAGTCACTTTGCACCCTATAAGAGTCACTTTCCACATATATTGATACAATTAACATGTTAACATCATGTAAATGCAATTAGACATCCTTTAACCACCTCTTGGTACCCCCTTTCCTACAAGTCAATTTTTGGCCACATTTTGGCACTAATCAATCATGTAAGTGACTTCTCACCATATTATAGTCAATTTGCACCTTATAAGAGTCACTTGCCATCATATATTGGTACAATCAACATTTTAACATCATATATATCCAATTAGAAATCCTTTTACCACCTCTTAGTGCCACATTCATACAAGTCAATTTTGGTCCACATTTTGGTTCTAATCAACCATGTAAGTCACTTTTCACCATATTAGATTCATTTTTCAGCCTATATGAGTCACTTTCCACCATATATTTATACAATTAACATGTTAACATCATATACATCTGAATTGACATCCTTTTACCACCTCTTAATTCCATTTTCATACAGGTCAATTTTGTTCCACATTTTGGCTCTAATCAACCATGTAAGTCACTTTTCACCATATTAGAGTCACTTTGCACCTTATAAGAGTTACTTTCCACCATATATACAAACAATTAATATGTTAACATCATATACATCCAATTTCACATCCTTTTACCGCCTATTAATGCCACTTTCATACAAGTTAATCTTTTACCACATTTTTGCTTTAATCAACCATGTAAGTCACTTTTCACCATATTAGAGTCACTTTGCACCCTATAAGAGTCACTTGCCACCATATATTGATACAATTAACATGTTAACATCATGTACATGCAATTAGACATCCTTTAACCACCTCTTGGTACCCCATTTCCTACAAGTCAATTTTGGGCCACATTTTGGCACTAATCAATCATGTAAGTGACTTCTCACCATATTATAGTCACTTTGCACCTTATAAGAGTCACTTGCCATCATATATTGATACAATTAACATGGTAACATCACGTACATGCAATTCAAAATCCTTTTACAACCTCTTAGTGCCACATTCATACAAGTCAATTTTGGTCCACATTTTGGTTCTAATTAACCATGTAAGTCACTTTTCACCATATTAAAGTCATTTTGCACCCTATATGAGTCACTTTCCACAATCTAATTAACCATGTATGTCACTTTTCACCATGTTAGAATCATTTTGCACCCTATATGAGTCACTTTCCACAATCTATATGTATAATTAACATGTTAACATTATATACATCCAATTTGACATCCTTTTATCACCTATTAGTTCCACTTTCATACAGGTCAATTTTGTTCCACATTTTGGTTCTAATCAACAATGTAAGTCAGTTTTCACCATATTAAAGTCACCTTGCACCCTATAAGAGTCACTTTCCACCATATATACAACAATTAACATGTTAACATCATATACATCCAATTTGACATCCTTATACAACCTATTAATGCCACTTTCGTACAAGTTAATTTTATTCCACATTTTGGCTCTAATCAACCAAGTCACTTTTCACCATATTAGAGTCACTTTGCACCCTATAAGAGTCACTTTCCACATATATTGATACAATTAACATGTTAACATCATGTAAATGCAATTAGACATCCTTTAAACACCTCTTGGTACCCCCTTTCCTACAAGTCAATTTTTGGCCACATTTTGGCACTAATCAATCATGTAAGTGACTTCTCACCATATTATAGTCAATTTGCACCTTATAAGAGTCACTTGCCATCATATATTGGTACAATTAACATGTTAACATCATATATATCCAATTAGAAATCCTTTTACCACCTCTTAGCGCCACATTCATACAAGTCAATTTTGGTCCACATTTTGGTTCTAATCAACCATGTAAGTCACTTTTCACCATATTAGATTCATTTTTTAGCCTATATGAGTCACTTTCCACCATATATTTATACAATTAACATGTTAACATCATATACATCTGAATTGACATCCTTTTACCACCTCTTAATTCCATTTTCATACAGGTCAATTTTGTTCCACATTTTGGTTCTAATCAACCATGTAAGTCACTTTTCACCATATTAGAGTCACTTTGCACCTTATAAGAGTCACTTTCCACCATATATACAACAATTAATATGTTAACATCATATACATCCAATTTCACATCCTTTTACCGCCTATTAATGCCACTTTCATACAAGTTAATCTTTTACCACATTTTTAATTTAATCAACCATGTAAGTCACTTTTCACCATATTAGAGTCACTTTGCACCCTATAAGAGTCACTTGCCACCATATATTGATACAATTAACATGTTAACATCATGTACATGCAATTAGACATCCTTTAACCACCTCTTGGTACCCCATTTCCTACAAGTCAATTTTGGGCCACATTTTGGCACTAATCAATCATGTAAGTGACTTCTCACCATATTATAGTCACTTTGCACCTTATAAGAGTCACTTGCCATCATATATTGATACAATTAACATGGTAACATCACGTACATGCAATTCGAAATCCTTTTACAACCTCTTAGTGCCACATTCATACAAGTCAATTTTGGTCCACATTTTGGTTCTAATTAACCATGTAAGTCACTTTTCACCATATTAAAGTCATTTTACACCCTATATGAGTCACTTTCCACAATCTAATTAACCATGTATGTCACTTTTCACCATGTTAGAATCATTTTGCACCCTATATGAGTCACTTTCCACAATCTATATGTATAATTAACATGTTAACATTATATACATCCAATTTGACATCCTTTTATCACTTATTAGTTCCACTTTCATACAGGTCAATTTTGTTCCACATTTTGGTTCTAATCAACCATGTAAGTCAGTTTTCACCATATTATAGTCACCTTGCACCCTATAAGAGTCACTTTCCACCATATATAAAACAATTAACATGTTAACATCATATACATCCAATTTGACATCCTTATACAACCTATTAATGCCACTTTCGTACAAGTTAATTTTATTCCACATTTTGGCTCTAATCAACCAAGTCACTTTTCACCATATTAGAGTCACTTTGCACCCTATAAGAGTCACTTTCCACATATATTGATACAATTAACATGTTAACATCATGTAAATGCAATTAGACATCCTTTAACCACCTCTTGGTACCCCCTTTCCTACAAGTCAATTTTTGGCCACATTTTGGCACTAATCAATCATGTAAGTGACTTCTCACCATATTATAGTCAATTTGCACCTTATAAGAGTCACTTGCCATCATATATTGGTACAATCAACATTTTAACATCATATATATCCAATTAGAAATCCTTTTACCACCTCTTAGTGCCACATTCATACAAGTCAATTTTGGTCCACATTTTGGTTCTAATCAACCATGTAAGTCACTTTTCACCATATTAGATTCATTTTTCAGCCTATATGAGTCACTTTCCACCATATATTTATACAATTAACATGTTAACATCATATACATCTGAATTGACATCCTTTTACCACCTCTTAATTCCATTTTCATACAGGTCAATTTTGTTCCACATTTTGGTTCTAATCAACCATGTAAGTCACTTTTCACCATATTAGAGTCACTTTGCACCTTATAAGAGTCACTTTCCACCATATATACAAACAATTAATATGTTAACATCATATACATCCAATTTCACATCCTTTTACCGCCTATTAATGCCACTTTCATACAAGTTAATCTTTTACCACATTTTTGCTTTAATCAACCATGTAAGTCACTTTTCACCATATTAGAGTCACTTTGCACCCTATAAGAGTCACTTGCCACCATATATTGATACAATTAACATGTTAACATCATGTACATGCAATTAGACATCCTTTAACCACCTCTTGGTACCCCATTTCCTACAAGTCAATTTTGGGCCACATTTTGGCACTAATCAATCATGTAAGTGACTTCTCACCATATTATAGTCACTTTGCACCTTATAAGAGTCACTTGCCATCATATATTGATACAATTAACATGGTAACATCACGTACATGCAATTCGAAATCCTTTTACAACCTCTTAGTGCCACATTCATACAAGTCAATTTTGGTCCACATTTTGGTTCTAATTAACCATGTAAGTCACTTTTCACCATATTAAAGTCATTTTGCACCCTATATGAGTCACTTTCCACAATCTAATTAACCATGTATGTCACTTTTCACCATGTTAGAATCATTTTGCACCCTATATGAGTCACTTTCCACAATCTATATGTATAATTAACATGTTAACATTATATACATCCAATTTGACATCCTTTTATCACCTATTAGTTCCACTTTCATACAGGTCAATTTTGTTCCACATTTTGGTTCTAATCAACCATGTAAGTCAGTTTTCACCATATTATAGTCACCTTGCACCCTATAAGAGTCACTTTCCACCATATATACAACAATTAACATGTTAACATCATATACATCCAATTTGACATCCTTATACAACCTATTAATGCCACTTTCGTACAAGTTAATTTTATTCCACATTTTGGCTCTAATCAACCAAGTCACTTTTCACCATATTAGAGTCACTTTGCACCCTATAAGAGTCACTTTCCACATATATTGATACAATTAACATGTTAACATCATGTAAATGCAATTAGACATCCTTTAAACACCTCTTGGTACCCCCTTTCCTACAAGTCAATTTTTGGCCACATTTTGGCACTAATCAATCATGTAAGTGACTTCTCACCATATTATAGTCAATTTGCACCTTATAAGAGTCACTTGCCATCATATATTGGTACAATTAACATGTTAACATCATATATATCCAATTAGAAATCCTTTTACCACCTCTTAGCGCCACATTCATACAAGTCAATTTTGGTCCACATTTTGGTTCTAATCAACCATGTAAGTCACTTTTCACCATATTAGATTCATTTTTCAGCCTATATGAGTCACTTTCCACCATATATTTATACAATTAACATGTTAACATCATATACATCTGAATTGACATCCTTTTACCACCTCTTAATTCCATTTTCATACAGGTCAATTTTGATCCACATTTTGGTTCTAATCAACCATGTAAGTCACTTTTCACCATATTAGAGTCATTTTGCACCCTATAAGAGTCACTTTCCACAATATATACAACAATTAACATGTTAACATCATATACATCCAATTTGACATCCTTTTACCACCTATTAATGCCACTTTCATAAAGTTAATTTTGTACCACATTTTGGCTCTAATCAACCATGTAAGTCACTTTTCACCATATTAGAGTCATTTTGCACCCTATAAGAGTCACTTGCCACCATATATTGATACAACTAACATGTTAACATCATGTACATGCGATTAAACATCCTTTAACCACCTCTTGGTACCCCCTTTCCTACAAGTCAATTTTGGGCCACATTTTAGCATTAATAAATCATGTAAGTGACTTCTCACCATATTAGAGTCACTTTGCACCTTATAAGAGTCACTTGCCATCATATATTGGTACAATTAACATGTTAACATCATGTAAATGCAATTAGACATCCTTTTACAACGTCTTAGTGCCACATTCATATAAGTTAATTTTGGTCCACATTTTGGTTCTAATTAACCATGTATGTCACTTTTCACCATGTTAGAGTCATTTGGCACCCTATATTAGTCACTTTCCAAAATTTATATGTATAATTAATATGTTAACATCATATACATCCAATTTGACATCCTCATACCACCTATTAGTTCCACTTTCATACATGTCAATTTTGTTCCACATTTTGGTTCTAATCAACCATGTAAGTCAGTTTTCACCATATTAGAGTCACTTTGCACCCTATAAGAGTCACTTTCCACCATATATACAACAATTAACATGTTAACATCATATACATCCAATTTGACATCCTTATACAACCTCTTAGTGCCACATTCATACAAGTCAATTTTGGTCCACATTTTGGTTCTAATTAACCATGTAAGTCACTTTTCACCATATTAGAGTCATTTTGCACCCTATATGAGTCACTTTCCACCATATATTTGTACAATTAACATGTTAACATCATATACATCTGATTTGACATCCTTTTACCAACCCTTAATTCCACTTTCATACTGGTCAATTTAGTTCCACATTTTGGTTCTAATCAACCATGCAAGTCACTTTTCACCATATTAGAGTAACTTTGCACCCCTAAAAGAGTCACTTTCCACCATATATACAACAATTAACATGTTAACATCATATACATCCAATTTGACATCCTTTTACCACCTATTAATGCCACTTTCATACAAGTTAATTTTGTACCACATTTTGGCTCTAATCAACCATGTAAGTCACTTTTCACCATATTAGAGTCAGTTTGCACCCTATAAGAGTCACTTGCCACTATATATTGATACAATTAATATGTTAACATCATTTACATGTAATTAGACATCCTTTAACCACCTCTTGGTACCCCATTTCCTACAAGTCAATTTTGGGCCACATTTTGGCACTAATCAATCATGTAAGTGACTTCTCACCATATTAGAGTCACTTTTACCTTATAAGAGTCACTTGACATCATATATTGGTACAATTAACATGTTAACATCATGTAAATGTAATTAGAAATTCTTTTACAACCTCTTAGTGCCACATTCATACAAGTCAATTTTGGTCCACATTTTGGTTCAAATTAACCTTGTAATTCACTTTTCACCATATTAGAGTCATTTTGCACCTTATATGAGTCACTTTCCACCATATATTTGTACAATTAACATGTTAACATCATATACATCCAATTTGACATCCTTTTACCACCTATTAGTTCCACTTTCATACAGGTCAATTTTTTCCACATTTTGGTTCTAATCAACGATGTAAGTCACTTTTCACCATATTAGGGTCACTTTGCACCCTATAAGAGTCACTTTCCACAATATATACAACAATTAATATGTTAACATCATATACATCCAATTTTACATCCTTTTACCGCCTATTAATGCCACTTTCATACAAGTTCATCTTTTACCACATTTTGGCTTTAATCAACCATGTAAGTTACTTTTCACCATATTAGAGTCACTTTGCACCCTATAAGGGTCACTTGCCTCCATATATTGATACAATTAACATGTTAACATCATGTACATGCAATTAGACATCCTTTAACCACCTCTTGGTACCCCCTTTCCTACAAGTCAATTTTGGGCCACATTTTGGCACTAATCAATCATGTAAGTGACTTCTCACCATATTATAGTCACTTTGCACCTTATAAGAGTCACTTGCCATCATATATTGGTACAGTTAACATGTTAACATCATGTAAATACAATTAGACATCCTTTTACAACCTCTTAGTGCCACATTCATACAAGTCAATTTTGGTCCACATTTTGGTTCTAATTAACCATGTATGTCACTTTTCACCATGTTAGAGTCATTTTACACCCTATATGAGTCACTTTCCACAATCTATATGTATAATTAACATGTTAGCATCATATACATCCAATTTGACATCTTTTTACCACCTATTAGTTTCATTTTCATTCATGTCAATTTTCTTCCACATTTTGGTTCTAATCAACCATGTAAGTCACTTTTCACCATATTAGAGTCACTTTGCACCCTATAAGAGTCACTTGCCATCATATATTGGTACAATTAACATGTTAACATTATGTACATGCAATTAGATATCCTTTTACAACCTCTTAATGCCACATTCATTCAAGTAAATTTTGGTCCACATTTTGGTTCTAATTAACCATGTAAGTCACTTTTCACCATATTAGAGTCGTTTTCCACCCTATATGAGTCACTTTCCACCATATATTTGTACAATTAACATGTTAACATCATATACATCCTATTTGACATCCTTTTACCAACCCTTAATTCCACTTTCATACTGGTCAATTTAGTTCCACATTCTGGTTCTAATCAACCATGTAAGTCACTTTTCACCATATTAGAGTCACTTTGCACCCTATAAGAGTCACTTTCCATCATATATACAACAATTAACATGTTAACATCATATACATCCAATTTCACATCCTTTTACCACCTATTAATGCCACTTTCATACAAGTTAATTTTGTACAACATTTTGGCTCTAATCAACCATGTAAGTCACTTTTCACCATATTAGAGTCATTTTGCACCCTATAAGTCACTTGCCACCATACATTGATACAATTAACATGTTAAAATCATGTACATGCGATTAAACATCCTTTAACCACCTCTTGGTACCCCCTTTCCTACAAGTCAATTTCGGGCCACATTTTAGCACTAATCAATCATGTAAGTGACTTCTCACCATATTAGAGTCACTTTGCACCTTATAAGAGTCACTTGCCATCATATATTGGTACAGTTAACATGTTAACATCATGTAAATACAATTAGACATCCTTTTACAACCTCTTAGTGCCACATTCATACAAGTCAATTTTGGTCCACATTTTGGTTCTAATTAACCATGTATGTCACTTTTCACCATGTTAGAGTCATTTTACACCCTATATGAGTCACTTTCCACAATCTATATGTATAATTAACATGTTAGCATCATATACATCCAATTTGACATCTTTTTACCACCTATTAGTTTCATTTTCATTCATGTCAATTTTCTTCCACATTTTGGTTCTAATCAACCATGTAAGTCACTTTTCACCATATTAGAGTCACTTTGCACCCTATAAGAGTCACTTGCCATCATATATTGGTACAATTAACATGTTAACATTATGTACATGCAATTAGATATCCTTTTACAACCTCTTAATGCCACATTCATTCAAGTAAATTTTGGTCCACATTTTGGTTCTAATTAACCATGTAAGTCACTTTTCACCATATTAGAGTCGTTTTCCACCTTATATGAGTCACTTTCCACCATATATTTGTACAATTAACATGTTAACATCATATACATCCTATTTGACATCCTTTTACCAACCCTTAATTCCACTTTCATACTGGTCAATTTAGTTCCACATTCTGGTTCTAATCAACCATGTAAGTCACTTTTCACCATATTAGAATCACTTTGCACCCTATAAGAGTCACTTTCCATCATATATACAACAATTAACATGTTAACATCATATACATCCAATTTCACATCCTTTTACCACCTATTAATGCCACTTTCATACAAGTTAATTTTGTACAACATTTTGGCTCTAATCAACCATGTAAGTCACTTTTCACCATATTAGAGTCATTTTGCACCCTATAAGTCACTTGCCACCATACATTGATACAATTAACATGTTAAAATCATGTACATGCGATTAAACATCCTTTAACCACCTCTTGGTACCCCCTTTCCTACAAGTCAATTTCGGGCCACATTTTAGCACTAATCAATCATGTAAGTGACTTCTCACCATATTAGAGTCACTTTGCACCTTATAAGAGTCACTTGCCATCATATATTGGTACAATTAACATGTTAACATCATGTAAATACAATTAGACATCCTTTTACAACCTCTTAGTGCCACTTTCATACAAGTCAATTTTGGTCCACATTTTGGTTCTAATTAACCATGTATGTCACTTTTCACCATGTTAGAGTCATTTTACACCCTATATGAGTCACTTTCCACAATCTATATGTATAATTTACATGCTAACATCATATACATCCAAGTTGACATCCTTTTACCACCTATTAGTTCCACTTTCATACATGTCAATTTTGTTCCACATTTTGGTTTTAATCAATCATGTAAGTCACTTTTCACCATATTAGAGTCACTTTGCACCCTATAAGAGTCACTTTCCACCATATATACAACAATTAACATGTTAACATCATATACATCCAATTTGACATCTTTCTACCACCTATTAATGCCACTTTCATAAAGTTAATTTTGTACCACATTTTGGCTCTAATCAACCAAGTCACTTTTCACCATATTAGAGTCACTTTGCACCCTATAAGAGTCACTTGCCACCATATATTGATACAATTAACATGTTAACATCATGTACATGCAATTAGACATCCTTTAACCACCTCTTGGTATCCCATTTCCTACAACTCAATTTTGGGCCAAATTTTGGCACTAATCAATCATGTAAGTGACTTCTCACCATATTAGAGTCACTTTTTACCTTATAAGAGTCACTTGCCATCATATATTGGTACACTTAACATGTTAACATCATGTAAATGCAATTAGACATCCTTTTACAACATCTTAGTGCCACATTCATACAAGTCAATTTTGGTCCACATTTTGGTTCTAATTAACCATGTAAGTCAGTTTTCACCATATTAAAGTCATTTTGCACCCTATATGAGTCAATTTCCACAATCTAATTAACCATGTATGTCACCTTTCACCATGTTAGAGTCATTTTGCACCCTATATGAGTCACTTTCCACAATCTATATGTATAATTAACATGTTAACATTATATACATCCAATTTGACATCCTTTTACCACCTATTAGTTCCACTTTCATACAGGTCAATTTTGTTCCACATTTTGGTTCTAATCAACCATGTAATTCAATTTTCACCATATTAGAGTCACTTTGTACCCTATAAGAGTCACTTTCCACCATATATACAATAATTAACATGTTAACATCATATACATCCAATTTGACATCCTTATACAACCTATTAATGCCACTTTCATACAAGTTAATTTTATTCCACATTTTGGCTCTAATCAGCCAAGTCACTTTTTACCATATTAAAGTCACATTGCTCCCTATAAGAGTCACTTTCCGTATATATTGATACAATTAACATGTTAACATCATGTACATGCAATTAGACATCTTTAACCACCACTTAGTACCCCCTTTCTTACAAGTCAATTTTTGGCCACTTTTTGGCACTAATCAATCATCTAAGTGACTTCTCACCATATTATAATCAATTTGCACCTTATAAAAGTCACTTGCCATCATATATAGGTACAATTAACATGTTAACATCATGTACATGCAATTAGATATCCTTTTACAACCTCTTAGTGCCACATTCATTCAAGTCAATTTTGGTCCACATTTTGGTTCTAATGAACCATGTAAGTCACTTTTCACCATGTTAGAGATATTTTGCACCCTAAATGAGTCACTTTACACAATCTATATGTATAATTAATATGTTAACATCATATACATCCAATTTGACATCTTTTACCACCTATTAGTTCCACTTTCATACAGGTCAATTTTGTTCCACATTTTGGTTCTAATCAACCATGTAAGTCACTTTTCACCATATTAGAGCCACTTTGCACCCTATAAGAGTCACTTCCCACAATATATACAACAATTAACATGTTAACATCATATACATCCAATTTGACATCCTTTTACCACCTATTAATGCCACTTTCATAAAGTTAATTTTGTACTACATTTTGGCTCTAATCAACTATGTAAGTCATTTTTCACCATATTAGAGTCATTTTGCACCCTATAAGAGTCACTTGCCACCATATATTGATACAATTAACATGTTAACATCATGTACATGCGATTAAACATCCTTTAACCACCTCTTGGTACCCTTTTCCTACAAGTCAATTTTGGCCCACATTTTAGCACTAATCAATCATGTACGTGACTTCTCACCATATTAGAGTCACTTTGCACCTTATAAGAGTCACTTGCCATCATATATTGGTACACTTAACATGTTAACATCATGTAAATGCAATTAGACATCCTTTTACAACATCTTAGTGCCACATTCATACAAGTCAATTTTGGTCCACATTTTGGTTCTAATTAACCATGTAAGTCACTTTTCACCATATTAAAGTCATTTTGCACCCTATATGAATCAATTTCCACAATCTAATTATCCATGTATGTCACTTTTCACCATGTTAGAGTCATTTTGCACCCTATATGAGTCACTTTCCACAATCTATATGTATAATTAACATGTTAACATTATATACATCCAATTTGACATCCTTTTACCAACTATTAGTTCCACTTTCATACAGGTCAATTTTGTTCCACATTTTGGTTCTAATCAACCATGTAAGTCAGTTTTCACCATTTAGAGTCACTTTGCACCCTATAAGAGTCACTTTCCACCATATATACAACAATTAACATGTTAACATCATATACATCCAATTTGACATCCTTATACAACCTATTAATGCCACTTTCATACAAGTTAATTTTATTCCACATTTTAGCTCCAATCAACCAAGTCACTTTTCACCATACTAGAGTCACTTTGAACCCTATAAGAGTCACTTTTCGCATATATTGATACAATTAACATGTTAACATCATGTACATGCAATTAGACATCCTCTAACCACCTCTTGGTACCCCCTTTCCTACAAGTCAGTTTTGGGCTACATTATGGCACTAATCAATCATGTAAGTGACTTCTCACCATATTATAGTCAATTTGCACCTTATAAAAGTCACTTGCCATCATATATTGGTACAATTAACATGTTAACATCATGTACACGCAATTAGATATCCTTTTACAACCTCTTAGTTCCACATTCATACAAGTCAATTTTGGTCCACATTTTGGTTCTAATTAACCATGTAAGTCACTTTTCACCATATTAGAGTCATTTTGCACCCTATATGAGTCACTTTCCACCATATATTTGTACAATTAACATGTTAACATCATATACATCTGATTTGACATCCTTTTACCAACCCTTAATTCCACTTTCATACTGGTCAATTTAGTTCCACATTTTGGTTCTAATCAACCATGTACGTCACTTTTCACCATATTAGAGTAACTTTGCACCCCTATAAGAGTCACTTTCCACCATATATACAACAATTAACATGTTAACATCATATACATCCAATTTGACATCCTTTTACCACCTATTAATGCCACTTTCATACAAGTTAATTTTGTACCACATTTTGGCTCTAATCAACCATGTAAGTCACTTTTCACCATATTAGAGTCAGTTTGCACCCTATAAGAGTCACTTGCCACCATATATTGATACAATTAATATGTTAACATCATTTAAATGTAATTAGACATCCTTTAACCACCTCTTGGTACCCCATTTCCTACAAGTCAATTTTGGGCCACATTTTGGCACTAATCAATCATGTAAGTGACTTCTCACCATATTAGAGTCACTTTTGCCTTATAAGAGTCACTTGACATCATATATTTGTACAATTAACATGTTAACATCATGTACATGTAATTAGAAATTCTTTTACAACCTCTTAGTGCCACATTCATACAAGTCAATTTTGGTCCACATTTTGGTTCAAATTAACCTTGTAATTCACTTTTCACCATATTAGAGTCATTTTGCACCTTATATGAGTCACTTTCCACCATATATTTTTACAATTAACATGTTAACATCATATACATCCAATTTGACATCCTTTTACCACCTATTAGTTCCACTTTCATACAGGTCAATTTTTTCCACATTTTGGTTCTAATCAACGATGTAAGTCACTTTTCACCATATTAGGGTCACTTTGCACCCTATAAGAGTCACTTTCCACAATATATACAACAATTAATATGTTAACATCATATACATCCAATTTCACATCCTTTTACCGCCTATTAATGCCACTTTCATACAAGTTAATCTTTTACCACATTTTGGCTTTAATCAACCATGTAAGTTACTTTTCACCATATTAGAGTCACTTTGCACCCTATAAGGGTCACTTGCCTCCATATATTGATACAATTAACATGTTAACATCATGTACATGCAATTAGACATCCTTTAACCACCTCTTGGTACCCCGTTTCCTACAAGTCAATTTTGGGCCACATATTGGCACTAATCAATCATGTAAGTGACTTCTCACCATATTATAGTCACTTTGCACCTTATAAGAGTCACTTGCCATCATATATTGGTACAATTAACATGTCAACATCATGTAAATACAATTAGACATCCTTTTACAACCTCTTAGTGCCACATTCATACAAGTCAATTTTGGTCCACATTTTGGTTCTAATTAACCATGTATGTCACTTTTCACCATGTTAGAGTCATATTGCACCCTATATGAGTCACTTTCCGCAATCTATATGTATAATTAACATGTTATCATCATATACATCCAATTTGACATCCTTTTACCACCTATTAGTTCCATTTTCATACATGTCAATTTTCTTCCATATTTTGGTTCTAATCAACCATGTAAGTCACTTTTCACCATATTAGAGTCACTTTGCACACTATAAGAGTCACTTGCCATCATATATTGGTACAATTAACATGTTAACATTATGTACATGCAATTAGATATCCTTTTACAACCTCTTAATGCCACATTCATTCAAGTAAATTTTGGTCCACATTTTGGTTCTAATTAACTATGTAAGTCACTTTTCACCATATTAGAGTCATTTTTACCCTATATGAGTCACTTTCCACCATATATTTGTACAATTAACATGTTAACATCATATACATCCTATTTGACATCCTTTTACCAACCTTAATTCCACTTTCATACTTGTCAATTTAGTTCCACATTCTGGTTCTAATCAACCTTGTAAGTCACTTTTCACCATATTAGAGTCACTTTGCACCCTATAAGAGTCACTTTCCATCATATATACAACAATTAACATGTTAACATCATATACATCCAATTTCACATCCTTTTACCGCCTATTAATGCCACTTTCATACAAGTTAATTTTGTACCACATTTTGGCTCTAATCAACCATGTAAGTCACTTTTCACCATATTAGAGTCATTTTGCACCCTATAAGTCACTTGCCACCATACATTGATACAATTAACTTGTTAACATCATGTACATGCGATTAAACATCCTTTAACCACCTCTTGGTACCCCCTTTCCTACAAGTCAATTTCGGGCCACATTTTAGCACTAATCAATCATGTAAGTGACTTCTCACCATATTAGAGTCACTTTGCACCTTATAAGAGTCACTTGCCATCATATATTGGTACAATTAACATGTTAACATCATGTAAATACAATTAGACATCCTTTTACAACCTCTTAGTGCCACATTCATACAAGTCAATTTTGATCCACATTTTGGTTCTAATTAACCATGTATGTCACTTTTCACCATGTTAGAGTCATTTTGCACCCTATATGAGTCACTTTCCACAATCTATATGTATAATTAACATGCTAACATCATATACATCCAAGTTGACATCCTTTTACCACCTATTAGTTCCACTTTCATACATGTCAATTTTATTCCACATTTTGGTTTTAATCAATCATGTAAGTCACTTTTCACCATATTAGAGTCACTTTGCACCCTATAAGAGTCACTTTGCACCATATATATAACAATTAACATGTTAACATCATATACATCCAATTTGACATCCTTTTACCACCTATTAATGCCACTTTCATAAAGTTAATTTTGTACCACATTTTGGCTCTAATCAACCAAGTCACTTTTCACCATATTAGAGTCACTTTGCACCCTATAAGAGTCACTTGCCACCATATATTGATACAATTAACATGTTAACATCATGTACATGCAATTAGACATCCTTTAACCACCTCTTGGTATCCCATTTCCTACAAGTCAATTTTGGGCCAAATTTTGGCACTAATCAATCATGTAAGTGACGTCTCACCATATTAGAGTTACTTTTTACCTTATAAGAGTCACTTGCCGTCATATATTGGTACAATTAACATGTTAACATCATGTACATGCAATTAGAAATCCTTTTACAACCTCTTAGTGCCACATTCATACAAGTCAATTTTGGTCCACATTTTGGTTCTAATTAACCATGTAAGTCACTTTTCACCATATTAAAGTCATTTTGCACCCTATATGAGTCAATTTCCACAATCTAATTAACCATGTATGTCACTTTTCACCATGTTAGAGTCATTTTGCACCCTATATGAGTCACTTTCCACAATCTATATGTATAATTAACATGTTAACATTATATACATCCAATTTGACATCCTTTTACCACCTATTAGTTCCACTTTCATACAGGTCAATTTTGTTCCACATTTTGGTTCTAATCAACCATGTAAGTCAATTTTCACCATATTAGAGTCACTTTGCACCCTATAAGAGTCAATTTCCACCATATATACAACAATTAACATGTTAACATCATATACATCCAATTTGACATCCTTATACAACCTATTAATGCCACTTTCATACAAGTTAATTTTATTCCACATTTTGGCACTAATCAGCCAAGTCACTTTTCACCATATTAGAGTCACTTTGCACCCTATAAGAGTCACTTTCCGCATATATTGATACAATTAACATGTTAACATTATGTACATGCAATTAGACATCCTTTAACCACCACTTGGTACCCCCTTTCCTACAAGTCAATTTTTGGCCACTTTTTGGCACTAATCAATCATCTAAGTGACTTCTCACCATATTATAATCAATTTGCACCTTATAAAAGTCACTTGCCATCATATATAGGTACAATTAACATGTTAACATCATGTACATGCAATTAGATATCCTTTTACAACCTCTGAGTGCCATATTCATTCAAGTCAATTTTGGTCCACATTTTGGTTCTAATGAACCATGTAAGTCACTTTTCACCATGTTAGAGACATTTTGCACCCTAAATGAGTCACTTTCCACAATCTATATGTATAATTAACATGTTAACATCATATACATCCAATTTGACATCTTTTACCACCTATTAGTTCCACTTTCATACAGGTCAATTTTGTTCCACATTTTGGTTCTAATCAACCATGTAAGTCACTTTTCACCATATTAGAGCCACTTTGCACCCTATAAGAGTCACTTCCCACAATATATACAACAATTAACATGTTAACATCATATACATCCAATTTGACATCCTTTTACCACCTATTAATGCCACTTTCATAAAGTTAATTTTGTACCACATTTTGGCTCTAATCAACTATGTAAGTCATTTTTCACCATATTAGAGTCATTTTGCACCCTATAAGAGTCACTTGCCACCATATATTGATACAATTAACATATTAACATCATGTACATGCGATTAAACATCCTTTAACCACCTCTTGGTACCCTTTTCCTACAAGTCAATTTTGGGCCACATTTTAGCACTAATCAATCATGTACGTGACTTCTCACCATATTAGAGTCACTTTGCACCTTATAAGAGTCACTTGCCATCATATATTGGTACACTTAACATGTACATGCAATTAGACATCCTTTTACAACATCTTAGTGCCACATTAATACAAGTCAATTTTGGTCCACATTTTGGTTCTAATTAACTGTAATAAACCCAATTTTTGGAATTTTTGAAACCCTTATGAATAGTGATTTTGCTGATTATGCTGAATAAGAAAACTTTTCATGCCACACTATGTAGGGGTTCTGTTATTGATATTCTGAGATTTTATTAGTACTCTATATGGTATATAAGTGTATGTAAAGATCGTCAGAATTCAATTCCGAACACTTTGATTTTTCCCGGAAATCCACCAGATACAGAAAGAAGTGAGTATAAGGTAACAGGATAAATAGGATTTAAATTCAAGGATTTTAAGAGGGGATCATAAAAAGGAATATAAAATATTGAGGAAGGTTTAGGGGAACCCAAGTGATAAGATCCCGGATATGATTTCTCAAACGATAAACGAGAACGAAAGTTAAGCGAACCGTATAACAGATCAGCGGTCATTAGGCAAGCAATTAGGAGTTAATCAAGGAGGTTAGGGATGATGATGTCATCAAACCAACAAGAAGAAGACAAGTGTAACAAGATGACCTAAGCTTGATGACCTAAGCATGACAAGTGGGAAGGATTGGTTGGTTGATTGTGAGCCACACATTTTTTACCATGGTAAAAATTTAATTTAATTCCAAGACAAAAGGAAGCAACCAACCAACAAATATCATAACACAAATACAAATTGAAAGTTGACTTTCCCATTTCAAGAAGAAAGCTCTCGGCTAAAATAAACCCAGCAACTTCAAACTGCCATATCTCCTTCAATACTCACTCAAATGTTGTGTTCTATAGCTCGTTGGAAAGGTATTGAGATGGCCTACAACTCTTGTTCACAAGTCTCTTCCAAATAAGCATGGTAAGACCCTCATTTTTATAGTTCTTTAAATCGGACTTTTAGAAACTTCAAAGCCTAACTTTGTGTTCTTGATTTCTTTGAAAAGATCAAGCTTGTAGGAGGCTCCATAAGGCTTCCTAGTAACTTTCCACCTCCAAGAAAGGTATAAATTTTCACACCCTTTAGTAATAAGTTTGAATGTTGAAGTTTGGAGATGGTTTGGATGGATGAGTAGTAATTTGAATGATAAGCATGATTCGAGCTTAATTGTTAAGTAGTTTAGTTGAATTTGGAGATGTTATAATATATGATTGGATTGAGATCCTTGAGCTTATTATGATTGAAATCAGTAGCATTGATGTGTATCTTGAGTTGTTGTTGATTGGTAGTTGGATTGATATGATTTGGAATGGTAAAAAATTTGGAAATCGTGTAAACATAGCCGTCGTAATATCCGATTTACTTTAGACTGCTTTTGTTCATAACATTAGGACCCGAGAACTCCCTGCTAGGTTTTGACCATTGCCATGTTTAGATAGTTCATGTTACGGGCTTCGTTTTGATATGTGGTTCGTTTGATTCCGATGTACGGTTTAGGAGAGAAACGGCCATTTTAAGTAACGACATTTCGCGAACGAAACATTACCCCTCGCCTTACTTTGAAACCTTGGTTAAGGACCTTAAATGACTAATTGGGGTATGAAACATTTATGTAAAGTGGATTAGGCAGTTGGTAAGGTACTCGCGAAAGAATTGCCTTAAAACACCTTAATGGTTAATTTATTAAAAATGGTGGAGCCGAGGGTACTCGAGCGACTTAAGAGAATCAGTAAGCGCAAAGCGAGCGTTAGAGTCTAATTTGGTTAAAGTATAGATTTACATGTGACTTTGGTTTAATTCCAACTTATATGTTGTTTATAGGTTACCAGACTCGTCCCGAGCCATTTGTAACCCCCAGTCGCTCAGGCAAGTTTTCTACCCGTTATACTGTTGTTGTGATGTATATGTGTATATGCATGATCTTGTGATAATTGCATATTTGTTATTAGCAAATTCTTGCGATATATTGTAGCATGTGATATGGTATATATGCATGCCTGTTTCATATTCTTGATTTATATATCTGTTGGTTCAAATGCTTATTCGTTGCATAATACCTATGCTAGAGATAAGCGGTATTTGCGTATACCCTTAGTATAGGGGATCAAAAGGTGAACTTTTTCTAAAACCGGGAGGCGAGGCTCCCGAGTATAATATATATTTATATATATATATATATATTGATATAGTTTTTAGAACTATTAATCGAATAAGGTTTATTCGATAACTTTATTTTATTTATTGAATATTATTACGAATATTCATTCGAGGGCTTATGACTCCTTTATTTTATTTATTGAATATTATTACGAATATTCATTCGAGGGCTTATGACTTCTTTATTTTATTAAATGAATATTATTTTGAATATTCATTCGAGGACTTATGACTCCTTTTATTATATTATTTGAATATTCATTCGAGGGCTTATGACTCTTTTATATTATTTATTGAATATTATTTGAATATTCATTCGAGGGCTTATGACTCAGTTTATATTATTTAATGAATATTATTTGAATATTAATTTGAGGATCTATGACTCCGATTATTTGCTGAGATATGTTCTTTATTTTATTAAAGAATAAGGTGTCGATAATCAAACTTATCTTTGATTATTCAAATAAAGATAGTACTTTCGTATAAGTATATCTTTGGTTATTTAATACTCATTTCAAGTATAAGTTTTAAAACTTCTACTTCAATTATTTTTATAAAGATTATTCTTTATGGGAATATTATTAAAATAATAATATTCAAATATTTTCTAATATATTGGGACTGATTTATTTCATTAAATCAACATTACTCCAAATACTCTTTAAAGTGTTTTCGAGTCTTCAAAATGATTTTTAAAAGTTAGAGCGGATCCCAAAACTCATTTTTATATTTAAGATCTTCCTTTTAAAGGGGATTTAAATACTCGTTCAAAACTTGAGGGATCCGGCTCAGTGGTGTATTTTACATTCGCAACGAGGTTGCTGTTTTGAGAAAACATCTTGATTACTTGTCCATCGTTCGGGAAGTAAGTTCATCTATTTGAGTCGGCATAAGCAACATGGGCTCAGTGGGCGTCCATGAAAGTGTAAGTGGCTCAGTGGGAGTCCATCAAATGCGTAAGTGGCTGAGTGGCAGTCCAACATAAGGTCCTATTGCGGCCAGGGTGATGACCAGTGGGGAATTCGTCCATCTACTAGTAGAAAAGGTTATTTATTGGTATCTTTGCCTGATCAGCAAGATATCAGGTTTATGCTAAGGTTTTCTCCTTTCCAAATTCATTGGATATTGCAACTCTGTTTATAATTTTTATAATAGAGGTTTTCAAGGAGTGTATGAAATGTATATATATATGTGTATATATATCGGGATTTAATGAAGTATCTCGTAACTTCATTATTTATAATGATATTCAAAGATTGAATCTATTCAAATCTTGTCTTGTAGTCTCATCTATGTGATGAACTTTTGAACTGATTATAACTTGAACGGTGGTAGTTCAAGTAATATTTGGAAAATATATAAGTATATTGGGGTATCTTGTAACTTCATATTTTCAACTTATATCTAGTTAATGATTATCTTATGCATATCAAAGATTTTCAGAAAAACGTTGAGACAAGGGTAGATATATGAGATCACCTTGCAACGATATTTTTATACAGTTATAAACTGGAACTCTGTGTATATTATGCATGGAAGAGGACTTCCAAGATTTTGAAAAATATATATGTATATATACTGAATATTTTGCGACTTCATCGCATTAAGATATCAAACTTGGTTCATTTCTTTTGACCAAGACTTTCATGAGTACTATGAGAAGGCTCATATATTGTTAATCATTATACATATTATTTTGGTGGGCTTGTTGCTCACCCTTGCTTTCTTCTTTCATCACACAACAACAGATAGAAAAGATGAACATGACCAAGCTCCCGATTCGCAAGCGGTTAGAAAACGTTTCGCAGTCTTCTGAAAGTGTTGATGCCGCCGTAGCTGAGGTAGGAGCTACCAATAGGCTAGGTTTTCAACTATTGATGAACCAGACTTATGTATAATATGAATTGTAATAATGGCAAGGAATATGTAAATTTATTCAGAACCTTTTTAAGGTGTAACGGTTTATAATTGTGGAATATAAGGACTTGTGTTATTTTTGAGTGTTCATCTCTGAGACTATAACTTGTGGTGTGTGTGTTTATTTTGGGGTCACAGTACAGAGTAGTTGATTATTTATTAAGATTGGGTGTTATTAAGGGAAATGGAACTCGTGATAACCCGGATCCCCGACCCCGGATTTGGGGGTGTTACAGAAGTGGTATCAGAGCCAAGCGTTATAAACCTCAGAGATGATGTGACGTTAAGATAATAAGTTCACTAAGATAATAAGAACTCTTGCCAAGTTCATAGTCAGGCTACCTAACGTAGTACTGACAGTTAAAACCCTTATGGGAACCCTTATAAATATCATGATAGAAGCGTAGTTCGTTATCGTATATGGTAGCGGGACTCCGAACCCTGAGGATGAGGAGCAACAGCGTGATGATGTTTTATTACTAATTGGAGATCGGATTGTGGATCCGATAGAGCGTCCTAACGCAGGACCAGATGATGTTCATATTGAGGATGTAGCGGTTGAGGATATTGTCCTAGAAGGGATTGTTGTTGGGGAGGATCCCATGGAGACAAGAATGAATAAAGGACCACTGAGGAATTGATGACCATGGTTAGGGAACTACCTGAGGTAGGATTGGCTGGTCACTGCCGGAGGTTCGTTCAAGTTTGTAAAGATAGTAGCCCCTTTAACGCGGCTTACTCTTAAGACTGAGAAGTTCGAATGGACAGAGAAATGCGAGAACAACTTTTAAGAACCGAAGCAAAGGTTGGTGACGTTCCCTATGTTGGCATTGCCGGATGGAAAAAGGAGATTTTGTGATGTGTAGTGACGCTTCGCATAAGGAATTAGGGTGCTTCTTATACAACACAACAAGGTAATCGCGTACGCATCAAGACAATTAAGGGAATATAAAATTCGATATCCCCACCCATGAGCTTGGGCTCGTGGCAATAGTTTTGCCCTAAATATTGGAGGCACTACTTGTATGGAGAGAAGTACGAGATTTACACAAGCCATAAGTGCTCTAGTGCATTTTCACGCAGAAAGAGCTCAACATGCGCCAAATGAGGTGGTTAGAGCTAATCAAGGATTACGATTATGAGATTCTTTATCATTCGGGGAAAGCCAAGGTGGTGGCTGATGCCCTTAGTAAAAAGGAGAGACTCAAGATGATAATGTCTTTGAGAGAGTTTATAAGAGATTTTGAGAAAATGGAAATAGAAGTGAAGGTAATCGGAGCCGGTACCGAAAAGCTGTTTGAGATTGCAAGACAGACCGAATTATTGGAAAAGAACATTTTGTGCCAGAAAAAGTGATGAATGAAGGCAGAGAGCCAACAAATAGATATGAGATTAATACCGAGAAAGATGATAAGGGAATAATGAGGTATTCCTATAGAATTTGGGTTCCAAATGTTTAAGAGCTTAAAGATGAGATCCTAGATGAAAGTCATAGTTCAAGAAATAAGATTTAGGGCAAACCCTGAATGTGATAGTCAGGGAGGACGCCATCAAGATAGAAGGAACCCATAACATAATGAAGTGGAAAATGAGGATTTTAACGTATAAGATAACCCCAAGTATGGGAGAAGGATAAAACATTTCATACTGAGAAAATAGAAGTCGAGCAAGATAAGGAGACCCGAGACGGTACTCCTATATGGAAATTCATGGACCTGTCTAAACATAACTTATACTTTTATTCCCAACCACCACCTTAAGGAAACAATGCGGTAGGAAATCCTTTCATGACCTTTAAGTCCCTAAGCTCTCAGAGTTCCAAGGAACAGTTTGACCCAGTCAAGGCAAGAGCCTGGCTAAAGGAAATATAGGAATTATTTAAGATTCTAAATGATTGACGAAGCACAAAAGACTGTTTTTATCACTTACCCCCATAAGAGAGAGGCCACCCGTTGGTGAAAGGCCAAGAAAGGCACGGAGCCAGAGGTTATAATAAACTGATTAAAGTTCAGACAATTATTTTCGGGAAAGTACTTCCCAAGGTTATGGAGGTAGTGTAAAAGCTTTAGAGTCAGAACAAAAGCGGACGAGTATGATGAATTATGAATCTAAGTTGTAAAAGTTGTCAAGATTCGTTCTGAGGACACGAATCCAGAATGACGGGATATTTGAAATCAATGCTTATGTTGTGTTGGTTCATATAATGGTTGTAATGGAAACGAAAATAAAAGACTGAAAAGGGAAGGAGTATAAAGGGATATAAAGGAAATAGAGTTGAGAAGTGATAAGGGAGTTAGGTATGGGAAACCCTAAGAAACCCTTGCAATAAATATAAATAAGTGTGTCATCTTTAGCGCGATGGTGACTGATCATGAGATAAATTCAAGGTTTGAAAGCGTAAGCGATATGTAAAGTTAATTCCCTTGAAGTTGACAGTATTCGATGAAAATTTGAGATAGATCGATTGATTAATAAGGAAACACGGATGGACTGAGGAGACAAGAAAGTAAGAAATTAGGAAAATTGGATGAAGGAAGTGACCTTCAAGAATGTGAAGTGTAAGACCGGGGGCATGATACCCAGAAAGGGAGACGCCAGGTATGAAAGATATCCCAACATTGAGATGACTGTTGAGATAAATAAAAGAGGTAAATGAGTAGTTAGAACTAAAAGGTTCACGTTGAACATGACAAACATCTTCTAGAACATCTCTGTTATCATTACTGAATCAGGCAAGAAAAGCGGATAACCGTTCTTATCTTTTGGAGGCCATATTGATTGACCTCATTTTGAATACAGATGTTATTGTGAAATTAGGCATATACTATCGAGGTGGGAATGATTGAATAAGATACCCTTATCAGGGATATATGACTTGATTTATCCATGGAAGGATGCATGTACCTTTTAAAGGTGGAATTAAGGATAGAACATCGGTAACTTAAAATGAATCCTCGGGGAATGCATAAAGGTTGGAATTTCACCCTTAATAGGGATAGTGTGAGTTTTGACAGTATGAATTGTTAAGGATTAAGGTAATAACAACCTTTAAGAATCAGTGGAGAAATTTTTCAGAAGTATATAGACAATGATTCTGGTATTAATAAATGGTATCTTGATATGCCCTGTATCTAGGGAATACAGGAGGAACGATTCGAGGATAACCTTGGAGGTTTTACAAGGAGAAAGGTAATATTCAAAATTCTCAAGAATAAAAATGTTGATAAAGGAAATATGATGTAATTATAATGATGCCAAGTGGGGCACGTGTTAAACCACGAGAAAGTATGGATCGAACCAGTAAAGGTCGAAATTGTTCAGGGCAATTAGGGCCTAGGATAAAAGATGTTCTAAGTATGATTGAGAGTCAGTCGTGACAGTGATTAACCTCTAAAGACTGAGGCAATAACTTATGGAAAAATGGTGATATTTTTTTTACTCATCAGATTTTAAGGAAAACATCTTCACACAAGCAGTGATTGGAAATGAGGTAGAAAATTTAGTGAAGGTGGTTAAAATGACATTGATTGTAAGGAAATATTACTATCAAGAAAGGCCAAAGAGGTGTCCGACACTTTAAGTGTAAGAGGACAATTATAGGCGCTCGTGCCAGAGGAATATAGTGATAATGGTTAAGGTTGTGAAGGTTGTATTATGGTGTGGAAGATTGACATTCCTTCTAATGATTGTGCGATACTCAACCGTGATAGTAGTTGGGTAAAGATTAATTTTTGTAATCACCGTGAGCGGGCTATCTATCTTAGAGGGTCATATCTTAAGATAAGCCAGGACCATGTTACGAAAGGACTAAATAAACCTTTGAGCTTCATGTCTCCTAATAAAGACATATGGTTAATAATGGTATTAACCTTCTATCGTCGCTTTCATTGAAACTCTTCTGCAATTTTATCTGCTTCATGTCATATGTACGTCAAGTTCAGGAGTGTTCTTCATGAATCATGAACGGCGATCATGTTACCTCCTTAGAAGAATTCGATACGAGATGTATGGACTCCGTATGGTTAGCTATTAAGACTTCATGGAAAATGAATGACTACAGTAGGTCAACGATGGACCCTAGTAGTGCAGGAATGATTCTGCGGGTAATGAGCCAATTAATTACAACCGTAAGAGTTGTATTGGAATGGATGTTGAGATTAAGTACCACTAATCGGGTTGTGGTGATGTATAAGTTATCATTGATAGACTAATTAAGTCGATTATCTACCTATTGAATACTTATTCCTTCTTATCAATAGAGAGTCGTATTACTATACGAGGAAGGTTGCTGTGCAAGCATAGAATTTTAGTAACGGTGATGTCTAGAATGAAAACCCAGATTCGATTTTCGATGTCAAGAGAGTTTCAAAGGTGATTGTGTATAAGCTTGAGCAAGAGCATGGGTCCATAGAATGATGGATGGAATAGTAAATATTTAAGCATGTAAAATGCGATGCTATAATACTTGATGTTGATATAAATACACATATGTTTTGTTCTCCTATATCAAACCTCTATAGTTCAGAGGTAGGTTCCAAGCCAGATATTTGGTGGCAGTATATTTTTTTTTCACATATACAATTCTCTTCAATTCGTTCTTTTCTCTTCTTTTCATTTCATATAAGCTGAGAAGAACAACCCTTCCAGAAGGGGAGGTATTGCCGAATGACTATCTATCTGTGTGATAGAAGCCGAATAGGATACCATATATTGTTTAATTGTTTGTCAAGTACTAAAGGCTGGCCACCTTCTGTACTAACTATGCAATGTAACAAGTGCTCATGATCATAGTGATCTCTCAATAAATTCTTTTACTTCTTTATGAAGGACTAAGCTTTCGAAGATAGATGCAGCTGAAAAAGGAGTAGTAAAGTTGTGGTGGTATGCGGAATGGAAACACATTCGTGATACTAAGGTTGACGAGGTTATTAAAAGGTTATAGAACGCTAACGAGCAAAAGTATAACCAGTATAATATTAGGAACGGAAGGTAGTAGCGATTACGAACTGGAAAAGAATGGGTATTGAGAAGCAAAAGCTCTAATGCTAAAAGCTATAATGAGAGTCTGTGCAATAGACTTGAAAAAAATTGGAATGATCACTTAACACGGATTGAGTTTTCTTACGATAATAGATCTTATGTCATTATCGAGTTGTCGCCTTATGAGATCCTTGAAGGAAAACAATGTCGATCTCCCTTATATTAGGATGAAGTTGTAGAGCGCAAGATGCTCGGACCCGCAGTAGTCCAAAGGACCAAGGATATAATAGATCTAATCAGAGGACGACTGGTAGTAACCCAAGATGGACATAAGAAGTATGTTGATTTGACACGAAAGGACAAAGAATAGGAAGTAGGGGACCTAGTGTTGTTAAAGGTATCCCCTTGGAAACCCTTGGAAAGGATTGATGAGATTCGGAAAGAAAGGAAAGCTAAGTCCACAATTTGTCGGACCCTTGGATATATTAAGAAGTATTGGGAAGTTAGCATATGAGCTAGCCTTACCCCAGAACATGTAGCAAGTCATAACGTGTTTCACGTATCAATGTTAAGGAAGTGTAATTCGGATGCCAGATAAATAGGGGCATATGAGCGCATAGACATGCAACCAGACGTAACCTATATGGAGCAACCAGGAAGGGTTATAGATTGAAAAAGGAACAAGTACTTAGGAGAAGGGTTATCAAACTATTCAGAGTTTGATGGAAGAACCACAATGTGGGAAAATTTACTTGAGAGTTAGAAAGTGTAATGCTAAGAAAGTATCCCTATTCATTTTCTATCTGATTCCGGGACGGAATCCTTTTAAGGAGGGGAGACTGTAATAACCCCAATTTTTGGAATTTTTGAAACCCTTATGAATAGTGATTTTGCTGATTATGCTAAATAAGAAAACTTTTCATGCCACACTATGTAGGGGTTTTGTTATTGATATTCTGAGATTTTATTAGTACTCTATATGGTATATAAGTGTATGTAAAGATCGTCAGAATCCAATTCCGAACACTTTGATTTTTCCCGGAAATCCACCAGATACAGAAAGAAGTGAGTATAAGGTAACAGGATAAATAGGATTTAAATTCAAGGATTTTAAGAGGGGATCATAAAAAGGAATATAAAATATTGAGGAAGGTTTAGGGGAACCCAAATGATAAGATCCCGGATATGATTCCTCAAACGATAAACGAGAACGAAAGTTAAGCGAACCGTATAACATATCAGCGGTCATTAGGCAAGCAATTAGGACTTAATCAAGGAGGTTAGGGATGATGATGTCATCAAACCAACAAGAAGAAGACAAGTGTAACAAGATGACCTAAGCTTGATGACCTAAGCATGACAAGTGGGAAGGATTGGTTGGTTGATTGTGAGCCACACATTTTTCACCATGGTAAAAATTTAATTTAATTCCAAGACAAAAGTAAGCAACCAACCAACAAATATCATAACACAAATACAAATTGAAAGTTGACTTTCCCATTTCAAGAAGAAAGCTCTCGGCTAAAACAAACCCAGCAACTTCAAACTGCCATATCTCCTTCAATACTCACTCAAATGTTGTGTTCTATAGCTCGTTGAAAAGGTATTGAGATGGCCTACAAATATTGTTCACAAGTTTCTTCCAAATAAGCATGGTAAGACCCTCATTTTTATAGTTCTTTAAATCGGACTTTTAGAAACTTCAAAGCCTAACTTTGTGTTCTTGATTTCTTTGGAAAGATCAAGCTTGTAGGAGGCTCCATAAGGCTTCCTAGTAACTTTCCACCTCCAAGAAAGGTATAAATCTTCACACCCTTTAGTAATAAGTTTGAATGTTGAAGTTTGGAGATGGTTTGGATGGATGAGTAGTAATTTGAATGATAAGCATGATTCGAGCTTAATTGTTAAGTAGTTTAGTTGAATTTGGAGATGTTATAATATATGATTGGATTGAGATCCTTGAGCTTATTATGACTGAAATCAGTAGCATTGATGTGTATCTTGAGTTGTTGTTGATTGGTAGTTGGATTGATATGATTTGGAATGGTAAAAAATTTGGAAATCGCGTAAACATAGCCGTCGTAATGTCCGATTTACTTTAGACTGCTTTTGTTCATAACATTAGGACCCTAGAACTCCCTGATAGGTTTGACCATTGCCATGTTTAGATAGTTCATGTTACGAGCTTCGTTTTGATATGTGGTTCGTTTGATTCCGATGTACGGTTTAGGAGAAACGGCCGTTTTAAGTAACGACGTTTCGCGAACGAAACATTACCCCTCGCCTTACTTTGAAACCTTGGTTAAGGACCTTAAATGACTAATTGGGGTATGAAACATTTATGTAAACTGGATTAGGCAGTTGGTAAGGTACTCGTGAAAGAATCTCCTTAAAACACCTTAATGGTTAATTTATTAAAAATGGTGGAGCCGAGGGTACTCGAGCGACTTAAGAGAATCAGTAAGCGCAAAGCGAGCGTTAGAGTCTAATTTGGTTAAAGTATAGATTTACATGTGACTTTGGTTTAATTCCAACTTATATGTTATTTATAGGTTACCAGACTCGTCCCGGGCCATTTGTAACCCCCAGTCGCTCAGGCAAGTTTTCTACCCGTTATACTGTTGTTGTGATGTATATGTGTATATGCATGATCTTGTGATAATTGCATATTTGTTATTAGCAAATTCTTGCGATATATTGTAGCATGTGATATGGTATATATGCATGCCTGTTTCATATTCTTGATTTATATATCTGTTGGTTCAAATGCTTATTCGTTGCATAATACCTATGCTAGAGATAAGCGGTATTTGCGTATACCCTTAGTATAGGGGATCAAAAGGTGAACTTTTTCTAAAACCGGGAGGCGAGGCTCCCGAGTATAATATATATTTATATATATATATATTGATATAGTTTTTAGAACTATTAATCGAATAAGGTTTATTCGATAACTTTATTTTATTTATTGAATATTATTACGAATATTCATTCGAGGGCTTATGACTCCTTTATTTTATTTATTGAATATTATTACGAATATTCATTCGAGGGCTTATGACTTCTTTATTTTATTAAATGAATATTATTTTGAATATTCATTCGAGGACTTATGACTCCTTTTATTATATTATTTGAATATTCATTCGAGGGCTTATGACTCTTTTATATTATTTATTGAATATTATTTGAATATTCATTCGAGGGCTTATGACTCAGTTTATATTATTTAATGAATATTATTTGAATATTCATTTGAGGATCTATGACTCCGATTATTTGCTGAGATATGTTCTTTATTTTATTAAAGAATAAGATATCGATAATCAAACTTATCTTTGATTATTCAAATAAAGATAGTACTTTCGTATAAGTATATCTTTGGTTATTTAATACTCATTTCAAGTATAAGTTTTAAAACTTCTACTTCAATTATTTTTATAAAGATTATTCTTTATGGGAATATTTAAATAATAATATTCAAATATTTTCTAATATATTGGGACTGATTTATTTCATTAAATCAGCATTACTCCAAACACTCTTTAAAGTGTTTTCGAGTCTTCAAAATGATTTTTAAAAGTTAGAGCGGATCCCAAAACTCATTTTTATATTTAAGATCTTCCTTTTAAAGGGGATTTAAATACTCGTTCAAAACTTGAGAGATCCGGCTCAGTGGTGTATTTTACATTCGCAACGAGGTTGCTGTTTTGAGAAAACATCTTGATTACTTGCCCATCGTTCGGGAAGTAAGTTCATCTATTTGAGTCGGCATAAGCAACATGGGCTCAGTGGGCGTCCATGAAAGTGTAAGTGGCTCAGTGAGAGTCCATCAAATGCGTAAGTGGCTGAGTGGCAGTCCAGCATAAGGTCCTATTGCGGCCAGGGTGATGACCAGTGGGGAATTCGTCCATCTACTAGTAGAAAAGGTTACTTATTGGTATCTTTGCCTGATCAGCAAGATATCAGGTTTATGCCAAGGTTTTCTCCTTTCCAAATTCATTGGATATTGCAACTCTGTTTATAATTTTCATAACAGAGGTTTTCAAGGAGTGTATGAAATGTATATATATAGGTGTATAAATATATCGGGATTTAATGAAGTATCTCGTAACTTCATTATTTATAATGATATTCAAAGATTGAATCTATTCAAATCTTGTCTTGTAGTCTCATCTATGTGATGAACTTTTGAACTGATTATAACTTGAACGGTGGTAGTTCAAGTAATATTTGGAAAATATATAAGTATATTGGGGTATCTTGTAACTTCATATTTTCAACTTATATCTAGTTAATGATTATCTTATGCATATCAAAGATTTTCAGAAAAACGTTGAGACAAGGGTAGATATATGAGATCACCTTGCAACGATATTTTTATACAGTTATAAACTGGAACTCTGTGTATATTATGCATGGAAGAGGACTTCCAAGATTTTGAAAAGTATATATATATATATACTGAATATTTTGCGACTTCATCGCATTAAGATATCAAACTTGGTTCATTTCTTTTGACCAAGACTTTCATGAGTACTATGAGAAGGCTCATATATTGTTAATCATTATACATATTATTTTGGTGGGCTTGCTGCTCACCCTTGCTTTCTTCTTTCATCACACAACAACAGATAGAAAAGATGAACAGGACCAAGCTCCCGATTCGCAAGCGGTTAGAAAACGTTTCGCAGTCTTCTGAAAGCGTTGATGCCGCCGTAGCTGAGGTAGGAACTACCAATAGGCTAGGTTTTCAACTATTGATGAACCAGACTTATGTATAATATGAATTGTAATAATGGCAAGGAATATGTAAATTTATTCAGAACCTTTTTAAGGTGTAACGGTTTATAATTGTGGAATATAAGGACTTGTGTTATTTTTGAGTGTTCATCTCTGAGACTATAACTTGTGGTGTGTGTGTTTATTGTGGGGTCACAGTACAGAGTAGTTGATTATTTATTAAGATTGGGTGTTATTAAGGGAAATGGAACTCGTGACAACCCGGATCCCCGACCCCGGATTTGGGGGTGTTACATTAACCATGTATGTAACGCCCTCCAGACCCTGGGTATAAGTCTGGGGGTTACTAGCTAATCACCAAACCTGTACAATCTGATTAACAATTAATAAAGAAATGAAATTAAACCCCTTTAACACTAACCAGGATCTTTTTAGGTTGTAGTATGAAAACAAGAACCACTAACTACTTTTATTACAAACCAACATTCAAAGTCTCATAAACTCTCTTTATTACAAACCATTGTCTAATTCATTTTAAACTAAGTTCAACTTTTATTCAAACACACACACATACTATCTATCAACACTCCACCTGCTCGGGCAACTCAAAGTTTTCTTCCTAGATTGGGATCAACACCTTGGGTATAAGAGGATCCCGAGGCTTGACTCGCTTCTTTACCACTCGAGTCCTGATTGGTTTCATATTCCTTCTTAACTGAAAACAATAAGGTGAATAACAACAAAAGGGGTGAGCCAAAAGTTGCTCAACAAGTCCATAAACATATAAATAGTGTTAAAGCATTTTAAATGAATCCGCCATCCCAGGTATATCTGCCAAGATATAACCTCACGAGAATAGAAAGAAGGCCATTACTGGCGAGTACAAATAAACTAAACTGGACACAAGTTCGCATCTATATTCTGCTGATCAGTCAGAATATAATGCAGATCCATATCTCAATATATAGATCCAGTCGGGTACCCTAGCACTACGGCCCACGTCGAGGCACCAGTCATCCCGGTCCTCAGGATTAAGACACACTCAATCCCAAAATATCATTATCCAGTCCATCACTTAGCAAACGGGACAATCAGTATGCTTTAATATATTCCAAACACTAGAATATATCAATCTCCATGTGTTACCAACAGAATATGAATCAAGAATCCAAAGAAATGGAGAAATCAAGTATTGAAATGAAATATGAACAAAGGAATAGGGATTGTATATTAGTGATCAAGAACAATAATCAAGAGAATGTAAATGTGATAAATATTTGAATCAATATCACTATTCTGAAAGTAGAATAGAGGAAAAACTTGCCTTCTGCGCGACTTACTGCAATTGAATCACTTATGTCTATCACCTTGGACTATTACCAACTCAACTGGCCTGGCTGGCTTAGCTTCTGTTGGTAAAACAGACTGGTTAAGTCACGTCGTACTTCACTTGCATCTTGAATCGACTTCAAACCGATCCTAACATCTACCCATGCGCTTATGACTGACTCATGTATTACATATAAGCAAGTAAGACTCGATTAACCACGTAATACACATAAGCACATAAGCACATAATCATTTTTATGGTTAAAATAATTTTTAAAACCAAAATCGACTCGCTGATCGCTCAACTGATCGTTATCTGACTCGTTTCCCATTTTTCCGGAATTTTTCGGACTCGTCTCGGCAAGTAACTTGACTGATAATCAAACAAGTCACAAAATCAACTAACTTCTAAAAGAAATTAAGCTTTGATATTATTTTTAATGAAAAGGATTCATTTTTCTGAGTTAACAGGCTTTCGTTTCACGCAAAACGGACTAACGGTTGAATTATTATTAATTAAATACTGATAATTCCATTTATTAATCATTATAAATAATTATTACTAATTTTTAAAACCCAAAAATAATTTTTAAATCATTATTTAAGAAAATCAGAATTAAAAAATAATTTTTCTATAATTTTTGAAATTAAAATGAATTTATTATGATTTATTGAAAATTATTTGATTAATTATCAAAATAATTAATCACTTTTAAATAATTAATAAGTAATAAATAAATAATAAATAATTAAGAAAATAATTCAATCTGATTTTTAGAAAATAATTCAGAATTATTTATAATATAAATTAATTAATTAAATAATTAATTAATCAATTTACAAAATAAATAAAACTGATTTTTAAAATTAATAAAAATAAAAAGTAAAAATAATTTCCAGAAACAGTTGTCAGAAAACCATCCCTGACAAAATCAGATCAAACCCGGGTATTTTACACGGGTCAAACGGGTCAAAATCCGGGTCGTGAAGAACACGCCGGATTTTGCCCAGAATCCGGCCACCGTTGCAGAATCCGGTGAGCCACTTTCAGGCCAAAAACGGAAACGTTTGGTTCGTTTTTCACAGGGTTTCAATTCCAAATCGTTCTGGCAATCTAATTCTGGCAATAACATCACAGAATAACCCTCGGGTCATCTTCTCCGATCAAAATCGACATGAACTCCCGCCAAAAACCCAAATCATTCATTTGTACATAAAATCAAACGTTATATAGTGCAAAATGAAGCTAAGAACATATATAATCAAAGCCCTAACATTACAAGAACCAAATATTCATAGAAATCATCGAGTTGTGTTTTGAAAATTCGACCTAAACCCTAGAAATCGTGAATCACTATCCAAGTATCGTTTGTTCAATTAAACACCATGAATCGACTGTAAATCATCTAACAAAGCTATATCAATCATCAAAACATCAAAATAACCCCAGAATCAAAAAGCCCTAATTCGAACATAAACCCTAGAAATCAAATATCAAAAACTATGCAATAAAACGTGAAATTGATGCAAGAAACAGAAAGAACGGATCAAAACCTTCGATTTGAGTACTTGAATCACACGATTTGATGCTGTAATCAGTGAGAAATCACGACTTGATTCTTCGACCCGAACCTGTTCTTCCCGACCCGATTTCAGAGAATTTTTGGTAATTTTGCAGATTTTAATGATTAATTATAATTAATTAAATAAAAATTAGGCTATTTATAGTAGTAAAAATAATACTCCTAATTAAAATTAAGGGGCTAATTATACATTAAATAAAAATATTGGGCCCTAATTTTTATAATTTTTGAGTATTAAAATTTAATTTATAAATATTTTATATATGCAATATATATGCCAAAAATTCCCAAAAATTGTGAATAATGCAAAAATGCAAAGAAATAATATAAATGAAATTCCTATAATTTTATAAAAATAAAAATGTGATTTTTGTGGGGTTTTTGACACCCAATGGGGCCCGGGAAAATCATTTTTCGCAAAACGAGAAAATTTATAAATTATCTAGATGTTCAGAACAAGGCGATTGTAAAAGCCATTTGATGAAAAATAAGGCCCATTATTTTATTTGAAATACTGGCTTTAAAATCATCGTTTGGGTCGTAAAACGTTTGAAATAAAACCTATAAATGCATAATAAAATATCTGAAAAATACCTTAAAAATACAGAAATGACATGGGATAAACGTATCACGTAACAGTTAGGGTTTATCGGATAATCACACATAAATGACACATTAATTCACATATTTTATTATAATTATGATATAATATAAACGTAAAGTTCTTAGTCGTTACATCCTTCCCCCCTTAAAAGGATTCTGTCCTTAGAATCTTCTATGAAAACAAATGAGGGTATTTCTCTAATATTTCACTTTCGAGTTCCCAGGTTGATTCTTCAACCATAGGATTTCTCCACAACACTCGCACTAAATATACAGACTTATTTCTCAACACTTTCTCTCGCCGATCTAAAATTCTTACCGGCTGTTCTATAAAAGACAAATCAGGTTGGATTTCTATCGGCTCATACTCGATTACATGCCTAGAATCAGGATTATATCGCTTAAGCATGGACACGTGAAACACATTGTGAATATGCTGCATATGAGGTGGTAAAGCTAATTCGTATGCAACTTTTCCCACTTTCTTCAAAATTTCAAACGGTCCAACGTATCGTGGTTTCAATTTACCCTTATTGCTAAATCTGGTTAATCCTTTCCATGGCGATATTTTGAGTAGTACGTTTTCTCCTTCCTGATAGTCCATATCTTTCCTGGCTTGATCTGCATATTTGCGTTGCCTGTTTTGCGCTGCATCAAGTCATTTTCGAATGAGTTCAATCTTTTCTTTCATCTGTTGAATTAGTTCTGGACCCAAAATTTTGCGTTCTCCAACTTCATCCCAATATACTGGTGATCTGCATTTTCTCCCGTACAATGCTTCATACGGTGGCATTCCAATGCTGGCGTGATAACTGTTATTATAAGAAAATTCCACTAGGGGTAGATGTTCATCCCAACTGCCTTCAAAATCGATCGCACAAACTCGTAGCATGTCTTCAATCGTTTGGATAGTTCTTTCACTTTGCCCGTCGGTTTGCGGATGATAAGCGGTACTCATGTTCAATTTAGTTCCAAGACATTCTTGAAATTGTCTCCAAAATCTTGAGTTGAAACGAGGATCTCGATCAGACATGATAGATACTGGAACTCCATGTCGCATCACAATTTCTTTGAGATATATGTGCACTAGCTTGTCGAGTGAAAATCTTTCATTGATTGGTAGAAAATGTGCCGACTGCGTGAGTCTATCAATGATTACCCATATCGCATCATGATTTGCCTTTGTCCTTGGTAGTCCTATCACAAAATCCATCGCTAGATGTTCCCATTTCCATTCTGGAATGTCTAATGGTTGCAATAATCCACTCGGACGTTGATGTTCCGCTTTAACTCGCTGGCATGTGTAGCACTTACTTATCCATTCAGCTATTTCCTTCTTCATGTTCGGCCACCAGAAGTTTTCTTTCAAATCACGATACATTTTTGTACTTCCTAGATGAATGGAATACTTCGAATTGTGCGCATTTCGCATTATTTCTTCTTCTAATTCTACTACGTTAGGGATCCAGATTCTCGACGCAAAGCGTAAAATTCCTTCATTATCTTTCTGAGTTGTGATTTCTTCTCCCGTCAGGTCGTCATCTTGACTCATCACTTCATTTTGACAGCGGCGAATCTTTTCTAATAATTCCGGTTGGAAAGTCATAGTGTAGATAGCTTCTGCAGATTCATTGGGAATACGAATCTCAATTTCCAATTTGTCGAATTCCTTGATTAAGTCTTCACACGAAGTTAACCGATTCAATCTTTCTTTCCTGCTCAACGCATCTGCTACAACATTTGCTTTCCCTGGATGATAACTAATCGTGACGTCGTAATCCTTTATCAATTCCAGCCATCGACGTTGTCGCATGTTCAGCTCCTTTTGCGTAAAGATATACTTTAGACTTTTATGATCTGTGTAAACTTCACATTTTTCACCGTAGAGATAATGTCTCCAAAGCTTCAACGCAAATACGATCGCTGCCAATTCCAGATCATGAGTGGGATATTTTTGTTTATGAGGTTTAAGTTGTCTCGAAGCATATACGATGACGTTACCGTGCTGCATCAGTACACATCCTAACCCGCGATACGAAGCGTCACTGAAAATGACGAAATTTCCTAGCTCGTCTGGCAATACAAATACTGGTGCGGTTACTAACCGATTTTTCAGCTCTTGAATCTTCACACTTATCACTCCATTCAAACTTTTCACTTTTTCGAGTTAACTTGGTCAGCGGCGTTGCTATTTTCACAAAAACTTTGACAAACCTTCGATAATATTCTGCCAATCCCAAGAAACTTCGAACTTCTGTCGGCGTCCTTGGTCTTTCCCAATTTAACACATCTTCAATCTTCACTGGATCGACTTGGATGCCTTCTCTACTGATAATATGCCCTAGAAATTGTACTTCTCTTAACCAGAATTCACATTTCGAAAATTTTGCGTATAGTTGCTCTTTCCTCAGAATTTCCAAAGCTATTCTCAAGTGTTCTGTATGCTCTTCTTCTGACTTGGAGTAAATCAAGATGTCATCAATGAATACAATCACGAATTTATCCAAATATTTCTTGAATACTCTGTTCATCAAATCCATGAATGTTGCTGGCGCGTTTGTCAGACCGAATGCCATTACCAAAAACTCGTAATGCCCATATCTTGTACGAAACGTAGTATTTGGAATATCTTCAGCTTTAATCTTCAATTGATGATAGCCTGATCGCAAATCTATCTTTGAAAACCGTGCTGCTCCTTTTAGCTGATCGAACAAATCGTCGATTCTCGGTAAGGGATACTTGTTCTTGATAGTGAGTTTATTCAATTTCCTATAGTCAATGCATAATCGCATGTTGCCGTCCTTCTTCTTCACAAATAACACCGGTGCACCCCATGAGGATACACTAGGTCGTATGATGCCTCGGTCTAGAAGATCTTGCAGTTGCGTTGACAATTCCTTCATTTCGACTGGAGCCATCCGATATGGAGCTTTCGAAACTGGTTCTATACCTGGTGCTAGATCAATTGTGAACTCAATTTCTCGATCTGGTGGTAACCCTGGAAGCTCGTCTGGAAAGACGTCTGGAAACTCGCACACAATTGGGATGTCTTCTATTCTAGGACTTCCTCTTTCAGTATCTAACACATAAGCTATGTACGCCTCACATCCTTGTCGAAGCAATCGTTTAGTCTGCATCACAGTAAGAAATTTCTTCTGCTGTTTTTCGCCTTTGAATATTACCGTTGCATTTTCCGCAGTTCGCAATTTGACTCTCTTATTCGCGCAATCTATCTGAGCGTTATGACATGCTAACCAATCCATTCCCAAGATAATATCAAATTCTCCTAGCTTAAAAGGAATTAAATCTACCGAAAAATGATGTCCAGCTATTTCTATATCACACACAGGACATACTCGATCTACCGGAACTTGGTCGTCATTCGTTAATTTTATAATTAACGTTTCGCCCAACCATTCGATTTCACAATGTAACTTATCAAGAAATTCTTCAGAAACAAATGAACGAGTAGCTCCAGAATCAATTAATACTTTTGAAATTACGGAATTTACCAAAAGCGTACCTGCAATAACACTCGGACTCTGCACCGCTTCTTTCATGGTCATGTTAAAAGTTCTTGCTTTGGGTTGATTAGGCGGTGGCGGAGGTAATGCTAACACTCTCGTAACACTGGCTGCCATAGCTGATCCTTTGCAATTTCTGGCGATATGCCCTTTCTTTCCATACTGGAAACAAGTCATCTCTGCTGTTCTACCTGTTGGACATTCGTTAGAATAATGCCCTTTCTGCTTACACCGATAACATGTTACATCCCTTTTGATACATACACCAGTATGCTTTCGATTACATGTCTTGCAGTACGGCACTGGAACTCTGACCATTCCCTGCTGACTGGAGGTTTGGAAACGATTACCTGCCTTCTGTGAACCTTGTCCTATCCTTTTAAAATTCAAATTTGCCCGGGCTTGGAATCCCGGCTTTCTGCTGGAGCGATCTTGGGAACTTCCATGTCCCTTGTCTTGCTGAGATCTTTCACTTTCCCCTTCTATAATCAAAGCTTTTTGAACTACGGCGGTATACGTCGTTAATTCAAAAACTGCAACTTGGCCACGAATCCATGGTCGTAACCCTTCTTGAAATCTTTGAACTAGTTTTTCTTCAGTGTCAACCTGTTCTGGAACAAACCTAGCCAACTCAGTAAATTTGGCTTCATATTCTGCCACAGACATATTTCCCTGCTTCAGTTCTAGAAACTTAATCTGCATTTGATTCTTCACATAGCGAGGAAAATGCTTTTCTAAAAACAACTCTTTAAACCTATCCCATGCAATAACTTCTTCACCCTCTAAGGCCTTTTTAGATTCCCACCAATAATTCGCCTCTCCTTTCAACAAGTAACTAGCAAAATCAGTCTTCTAGTCCTCACCTACCTTCACTAGTGCGAACGCTTTCTCTACTTCTTTTAACCAGGTGGTAGCTTTAATAGGATCAGTAGTCCCTTCAAACTCTGGAGGTTTAACTGACTGAAACTGCTTAAAAGTAACAACAGGTAATACTTGTGGTAATTGAAGCTCAGGACGAGGTGACTGTTGTAACATTTATTGTTGTATCTGCTGTTGTTGATGCTGCATCTGCTGCTGCATCATTACCATCTGTTGTTGCATCAGATGGAACATTTGGTTCATGGTCTCATTAGTCTGATCTTCAGAATTACTGTTAGAGGTCTCAGCCCTAGTCTTTCTTTTTGGTGCCATCTTCTTCTGATAATACAACAGGTGATATTTATTTAACAGTTTAATAAATAATCAACAATATGTATGGAAAACAATTTATCCTGTATTCATAACATGGTTAATTTAAAGAAAACAGTTGCTGAGTGTACAGACTGGAAATGTAAACAGTTAAATAACATAATTGTTCTTTTTTTTTCAACAGGAATTATAATATGAAAAACTGTAAAGTGAAAGTAAATGCTGTAAAACTGTAAAGACTGAAATTTAAATAAAAGAATTTGAAAAAGTTCATCTTATATATATGTGACACCAGCTTCAGGTGTAAATGCTTGATACAAAAAGTCTCGGGCTACTGGTCATCACTACGGCTACAAGTCACACTATCGCTACAAGTTAAACTACTACTACAAGTTAAACTACTGATACACACATACACACTACTCACTAGGTTATACTATGCTACCTCTATATACACATGTACTCTGGAGTCACCATCTCAAACCCTCTCAGAACCCAGGCGGAATACGCCTAAGCTCCTCTCTAAGTGCCTGGACCAAAGTCTGTGCCAAGCGAAAAACCCTGTAGAACTCTGCAAAAGAAGGAGGTCCATCGTGAGTCAAATCATCCAGCTCCCAAGTAGCACTCATCAACACTGACTGTAATCGCTGTCTCATATAATAATCCGGCTATAGGGCCGCTAACGGTCCTCTGTCCCTCTGATCAAACAGATGCATAATCTCCCGACACTGTGCCCGCCAATACTCCACATCATCCCTCATAACTCTATACTCATGGTATGGTACCATATGCGGCTGAGCAACCTGACCTACTGACTCTTGAGAAGGAACCCTCGGAATACCTGCACCCTGCTGGGGTAAACCTAACTGTAGATCCACATCATGCTCTCCCATCCCCTCTACTGGAATCATCTGAACTATGTCCGGCTCTGGGGCATGCACTGGTATAGGAGGTAACAATGGTGGTGGTGGTAACTCCTGTTCAATACCTAGTATAAACTGGTGCTCAATAGGTAAAGGAACCATCGGCTCGAAGAACTCAAATGGATCAAACATCTCTATGGGGTCATGCACTATCCCCTGTACTGGTGGTACCGGCTCCTGTGGCAATGGTGGTGGAGGTGGTAGAGGAGGAAACATATACTCAGATATTGGAGGTATGACTGGTGCTACTGGCCCAGTGACTGTCCTCTCGGAAGATGCAGAATAACCAGAAGATGCCATCTGATAATATACCAAAGAAAAGAAAAGGTTATTAACAATCCTAAGATTATTTCCCTATTCTAATCTGACCTAAATCCTAACACTATTCATCCTAATTTGACTATCCCTATCTTATGTGATCTCCCTATCCTATCTTAATCCTAATGTTCTTATTTTCAGGGACCAAACCTACAGCTCTGATACCAAACCTGTAACGCCCTCCAGACCCGGGGTATAAGTCTGGGGGTTACTACCTAATCACCAAACCTGTACAATCTGATTAACAATTAATAAAGAAATGAAATTAAACTCCTTTAACACTAACCAGGATCTTTTTAGGTTGAAGTATGAAAACAAGAACCACTAACTACTTTTATTACAAACCAACATTCAAAGTCTCACAAACTCTCTTTATTACAAACCATTGTCTAATTCATTTTAAACTAAGTTCAACTTTTATTCAAACACACACACATACTATCTATCAACACTCCACCTGCTCGGGAAACTCAAAGCTTTCTTCCTGGATTGGGATCAACACCTTGGGTATAAGAGGATCCCGAGGCTTGACTCGCTTCTTTACCACTCGAGTCCTGATTGGTTTCATATTCCTTCTTAACTGAAAACAATAAGGTGAATAACAACAAAAGGGGTGAGCCAAAAGTTGCTCAACAAGTCCACAAACATATAAACAGTGTTAAAGCATTTTAAATGAATCCGCCATCCCAGGTATATCTGCCAAGATATAACCTCACGAGAATAGAAAGAAGGCCATTACTGGCGAGTACAAATAAACTAAACTGGACACAAGTTCGCATCTATACTCTGCTGATCAGTCAGAATATAATGCAGATCCATATCTCAATATATAGATCCAATCGGGTACCCAGGCACTACGGCCCACGTCGAGGCACCAGTCATCCCGGTCCTCAGGATTAAAACACACTCAATCCCCAAATATCATTATCTAGTCCATCGCTTAGCAACTGGGACAATCGGTATGCTTTGATATATTCCAAACACTAGAATATATCAATCTCCATGTGTTACCAACAGAATATGAATCAAGAATCCAAAGAAACGGAGAAATCAAGTATTGAAATGAAATATGAACAAAGGAATAGGGATTGTATATTAGTGATCAAGAACAATAATCAAGAGAATGTAAATGTGATAAATATTTGAATCAATATCACTATTCTGAAAGTAGAATAGAGGAAAAACTTGCTTTCTGCGCGACTTACTGCAATTGAATCACTTATGTCTATCACCTTGGACTATTACCGACTCAACTGGCCTGGCTGGCTTAGCTTCTGTTGGCAAAACAGACTGGTTAAGTCACGTCGTACTTCACTTGCATCTTGAATCGACTTCAAACCAATCTTAACATCTACCCATGCGCTTATGACTGACTCATGTATTATATATAAGCAAGTAAGACTCGATTAACCACGTAATACACATAAGCACATAAGCACATAATCATTTTTATGGTTAAAATAATTTTTAAAACCAAAATCGACTCGCTGATCGCTCAACTGATCGTTATCTGACTCGTTTCCCATTTTTCCGGAATTTTTCGGACTCGTCTCGGCACGTAACTTGATTGATAATCAAACAAGTCACAAAATCAACTAACTTCTAAAAGAAATTAAGCTTTGATATTATTTTTAATGAAAAGGATTCATTTTTCTGAGTTAACAGGCTTTCGTTTCACGCAAAACGGACTAACGGTTGAATTATTATTAATTAAATACTGATAATTCCATTTATTAATCATTATAAATAATTATTACTAATTTTTAAAACCCAAAAATAATTTTTAAATCATTATTTAAGAAAATTAGAATTAAAAATAATTTTTCTATAATTTTTGAAATTAAAATGAATTTATTATGATTTATTGAAAATTATTTGATTAATTATCAAAATAATTAATCACTTTTAAATAATTAATAAGTAATAAATAAATAATAAATAATTAAGAAAATAATTCAATCTGATTTTTAGAAAATAATTCAGAATTATTTATAATATAAATTAATTAATCAATTTACAAAATAAATAAAACTGATTTTTAAAATTAATAAAAATAAAAAGTAAAAATAATTTCCAGAAACAGTTGTCAGAGAACCATCCCTGACAAAATCAGATCAAACCCGGGTATTTTACACGGGTCAAACGGGTCAAAATCCGGGTCGTAAAGAACACACCGAATTTTGCCCAGAATCCGACCACCGGTGCAGAATCCGGTGAGCCACTTTCAGGCCAAAAACGGAACCGTTTGGTTCGTTTTTCACAGGGTTCCAATTCCAAATCGTTCTGGCAATCTAATTCTGGCAATAACATCACAGAATAACCCTCGGGTCATCTTCTCCGATCAAAATCGACATGAACTCCCGCCAAAAACCCAAATCATTCATTTGTACATAAAATCAAACGTTATATAGTGCAAAATGAAGCTAAGAACATATACAATCAAAGCCCTAACATTACAAGAACCAAATATTCACAGAAATCATCGAGTTGTGTTTTGAAAATTCGACCTAAACCCTAGAAATCGTGAATCACTATCCAAGCATCGTTTGTTCAATTAAACACCATGAATCGACTGTAAATCATCTAACAAAGCTATATCAATCATCAAAATATCAAAATAACTCCAGAATCAAAAAGCCCTAATTCGAACATAAACCCTAGAAATCAAAAATCAAAAACGATGTAATAAAACGTGAAATTGATGCAAGAAACAGAAAGAACGGATCAAAACCTTCGATTTGAGTACTTGAATCACACGATTTGATGCTGTAATCAGTGAGAAATCACGACTTGATTCTTCGACCCGAACCTGTTCTTCCCGACCCGATTTCAGAGAATTTTTGGTAATTTTGCAGATTTTAATGATTAATTATAATTAATTAAATAAAAATTAGGCTATTTATAGTAGTAAAAATAATACTCCTAATTAAAATTAAGGAGCTAATTATACATTAAATAAAAATATTGGGCCCTAATTTTTATAATTTTTGAGTATTAAAATTTAATTTATAAATATTTTATATATGCAATATATATGCCAAAAATTCCCAAAAATTGTGAATAATGCAAAAATGCAAAGAAATAATATAAATGAAAGTCCTGTAATTTTATAAAAATAAAAATGTGATTTTTGTGGGGTTTTTGACACCCAATGGGGCCCGGAAAAATCATTTTTTGCAAAACGAGAAAATTTATAAATTATCTAGATGTTCAGAACAAGGCGATTGTAAAAGCCATTTGATGAAAAATATGGCCCATTATTTTATTTGAAATACTGGCTTTAAAATCATCGTTTGGGTCGTAAAACGTTTGAAATAAAACCTATAAATGCATAATAAAATATCTGAAAAATACCTTAAAAATACAGAAATGACATGGGATACACGTATCACGTAACAGTTAGGGTTTATCGGATAATCACACATAAATGACACATTAATTCACATATTTTATTATAATCATGATATAATATAAATGTAAAGTTCCCAGTCGTTACAATGTATGTCACTTTTCACCATGTTAGAGTCATTTTGCACCCTATATGAGTCACTTTCCACAATCTATATGTATAATTAATATGTTAACATCATATACATCAAATTTGACATCCTTTTATCACCTATTAGTTCCACTTTCATACATGTCGATTTTGTTCCACATTTTGGTTCTAATCAACCATGTAAGTCACTTTTCACCATATTAGAGTCACTTTGCACCTTATAAGAGTCACTTTCCACCATATATACAACAATTAACATGTTAACATCATATACATCCAATTTGACATCCTTTTACCACCTATTAATGCCACTTTCATAAAGTTAATTTTGTACCACATTTTGGCTCTAATCAACCAAGTCACTTTTCACCATATTAGAGTCACTTTGCACCCTATAAGAGTCACTTGCCACCATATATTGATACAATTAACATGTTAACATTATGTACATGCAATTAGACATCCTTTAACCACCTTTTGGTACCCCATTTCCTACAAATAAATTTTGGGCCACATTTTGGCACTAATCAATCATGTAAGTGACTTCTCACCATATTAGAGTCACTTTGCACCTTATAAGAATCACTTGCCATCATATATTGGTACAATTAACATGTTAATATCATGTACATGCAACTAGAAATCCATTTACAACCTCTTAGTGCCACATTCATACAAGTCAATTTTGGTCCACATATTGGTTCTAATTAACCATGTAAGTCACTTTTCACCATATTAAAGTCATTTTGCACCCTATATGAGTCACTTTCCATAATCTAATTAACCATGTATGTTACTTTTCACCATGTTAGAGTCATTTTGCACCCTATATGAGTCACTTTCCACAATCTATATGTATAATTAACATGTTAACATTATATCATTATATACATCCAATCTGACATGCTTTTACCACCTATTAGTTCCACTTTCATACAGGTCAATTTTGTTCCATATTTTGGTTCTAATCAACCATGTAAGTCAGTTTTCACCATATTAGAGTCACTTTGCACCCTATAAGAGTCACTTTCCTTCATATATACAACAATTAACATGTTAACATCATATACATCCAATTTGACATCCTTATACAACCTATTAATGCCACTTTCATACAAGTTAATTTTATTCCACATTTTGGCTCAAATCAACCAAGTCACTTTTCACCATATTAGAGTCACTTTGCACCCTATTAGAGTCACTTTTCAAATATACTGATACGATTAACATGTTAACATCATGTACATGCAATTAGACATCCTTTAACCACCTCTTGGTACCCCATTTCCTACAAGTCAATTTTGGGCTACATTTTGGCACTAATCAATTATGTAAGTGACTTCTCACCATATTATAGTCAATTTGCACCTTATAAAAGTCACTTGCCATCATATATTGGTACAATTAACATGTTAACATCATGTACATGCAATTAGATATCCTTTTACAACCTCTTAGTGCCACATTCATACAAGTCAATTTTGGTCCACATTTTGGTTCTAATTAACCATGTAAGTCACTTTTCACCATATTAGAGTCATTTTGCACCCTATATGAGTCACTTTCCGCCATATATTTGTACAATTAACATGTTAACATCATATACATCCAATTTGACATCCTTTTACCAACCCTTAATTCCACTTTCATACTGGTCTATTTAGTTCCATATTTTGGTTCTAATCAACCATGTAAGTCACTTTTCACCATATTAGAGCAACTTTGTAAACCTATAAGAGTCAGTTTCCACCATATATACAACAATTAACATGTTAACATCATATACATCCAATTTGACATCCTTTTACCACCTATTAATGCCACTTTCATACAAGTTAATTTTGTACCACATTTTGGCTCTAATCAACCGTGTAAGTCACTTTTCACCACATTAGAGTCACTTTGCACCCTATAAGAGTCACTTGCCACCATATATTGATACAATTAAGATGTTAACATCATGTACATGCAATTAGACATCCTTTAACCACCTCTTGGTACCCTATTTCCTACAAGTCAATTTTGGGCCACATTTTGGCTCTAATCAATCATGTAAGTGACTTCTCACCATATTAGAGTCACTTTGTACCTTATAAGAGTCACTTGACATCATATATTGGTACAATTAACATGTTAACAACATGTACATGCAATTAGAAATCCATTTACAACCTCTTAGTGCCACATTCATACTAGTCAATTTTGGTCCATATTTTGGTTCTAATTAACCATGTAAGACACTTTTCACCACATTAAAGTCATTTTGCACCCTATATGAGTCACTTTCCACAATCTAATTAACCATGTATGTCACTTTTCACCATGTTAGAGTCATTTTGCACCCTACATGAGTCACTTTCCACAATCTATATGTATAATTAACATGTTAACATCATATACATCCAATCTGACATCCTTTTACCACCTATTAGTTCCACTTTCATATAGGTCAATTTTGTTCCACATTTTGGTTCTAATCAACCATGTAAGTCAGTTTTCACCATATTAGAGTCACTTTCTACCCTATAAGAGTCACTTTCCTCCATATATACAACAATTAACATGTTAACATCATATACATCCAATTTGACATCCTTATACAACCTATTAATGCCACTTTCATACAAGTTAATTTTATTCCACATTTTGGCTCCAATCAACCAAGTCACTTTTCACCATATTAGAGTCATTTTGCACCCTATTAGAGTCACTTTTCGCATATATTGATACAATTAACATGTTAACATCATGTACATGCAATTAGACATCCTTTAACCACCTCTTGGTACCCCCTTTCCTACAAGTCAATTTTGGGCTACATTTTGGCATTAATCAATCATGTAAGTGACTTCTCACCATATTATAGTCAATTTGCACCTTATAAAAGTCACTTGCCATCATATATTGGTACAATTAACATGTTAACATCATGTACATGCAATTAGATATCCTTTTACAACCTCTTAGTGCCACATTCATACAAGTCAATTTTGGTCCACATTTTGGTTCTAATTAACCATGTAAGTCACTTTTCACCATATTAGAGTCATTTTGCACCCTATATGAGTCACTTTCCACCATATATTTGTACAATTAACATGTTAACATCATATACATCCAATTTAACATCCTTTTACCAACCCTTAATTCCACTTTTATACTGGTCAATTTAGTTCCACATTTTGGTTCTAATCAACCATGTAAGTCACTTTTCACCATATTAGAGCAACTTTGTACCCCTATAAGAGTCAGTTTCCACCATATATACAACAATTAACATGTTAACATCATATACATCCAATTTGACATCCTTTTACCACATACTAATGCCACTTTCATAAAAGTTAATTTTGTACCACAATTTGGCTCTAATCAACCATGTAAGTCATTTTTCACCATATTAGAGTCACTTTGCACCCTATAAGAGTCACTTACCACCATATATTGATACAATTAATATGTTAACATCATGTACATGCAATTAGACATCCTTTAACCACCTCTTGGTACCCCATTTCCTACAAGTCAATTTTGGGCCACATTTTGGCACTAATCAATCATGTAAGTGACTTCTCACCATATTAGAGTCACTTTGTACCTTATAAGAGTCACTTGACATCATATATTGGTACAATTAACATGTTAACATCAAGTACATGTAATTAGAAATTCTTTTACAACCTCTTAGTGCCACATTCATACAAGTTAATTTTGGTCCATATTTTGGTTCTAATTAACCATGTAAGTCACTTTTCACCATATTAGAGTCATTTTGCACCCTATATGAGTCACTTTCCACCATATATTTGTACTATTAACATGTTAACATCATATACATCCAATTTGACATCCTTTTACCAACCCTTAATTCCACTTTCATACTGGTCAATTTAGTTCCACATTTTGGTTCTAATCAACCATGTAAGTCACTTTTCACCATATAAGAGCAACTTTGTATCCCTATAAGAGTCAGTTTCCACCATATATACAACAATTAACATGTTAACATCATATACATCCAATTTGACATCCGTTTACCACCTACTAATGCCACTTTCATACAAGTCAATTTTGTACCACATTTTGGCTCTAATCAACCATGTAAGTCACTTTTCACCATATTAGAGTCACTTTGCACCCTATAAGAGTCACTTGCCACCATATATTGATACAATTAATATGTTAACATCATGTACATGCAATTAGACATCCTTTAACCACCTCTTGGTACCCCATTTCCTACAAGTCAATTTTGGGCCACATTTTGGCACTAATCAATCATGTAAGTGACTTCTCACCATATTAGAGTCACTTTGTACCTTATAAGAGTCACTTGACATCATATATTGGTACAATTAACATGTTAACATCATGTACATGTAATTAGAAATTCTTTTACAACCTCTTAGTGCCACATTCATACAAGTCAATTTTGGTCCACATTTTGGTTCTAATTAACCTTGTAATTCACTTTTCACCATATTAGAGTCATTTTGCACCTTATATGAGTCACTTTCCACCATATATTTGTACAATTAACATGTTAACATCATATACATCTAATTTGACATCCTTTTACCACTTATTAGTTCCACTTTCATACAAGTCAATTTTGTTCCACATTTTGGTTCTAATCAACCATGTAAGTCACTTTTCACCATATTAGAGTCACTTTGCACCCTATAAGAGTCACTTTCCACAATATATACAACAATTAATATGTTAACATCATATACATCCAATTGCACATCCTTTTACCGCCTATTAATGCCACTTTCATACAAGTTAATCTTTTACCACATTTAGGCTTTAATCAACCATGTAAGTCACTTTTCACCATATTAGAGTCACTTTGCACCCTATATGAGTCACTTGCCTCCATATATTGATACAATTAACATGTTAACATCATGTACATGCAATTAGACATCCTTTAACCACCTCTTGGTACCCTCTTTCCAACAAGTCAATTTTGGGCAACATTTTGGCACTAATCAATCATGTAAGTGACTTCTCACGATATTATAGTCAATTTGCACCTTATAAAAGTCACTTGCCATCATATATTGGTACAATTAACATGTTCACATAATGTACATGCAATTAGATATCATTTTACAACCTCTTAGTGCAACATTCATTCAAGTCAATTTTGGTCCACATTTTGGTTCTAATTAACCATATAAGTCACTTTTCACCATATTAGAGTCATTTTGCACCCTATATGAGTCATTTTCCACCATATATTTGTACAATTAACATGTTAACATCATATACATCCGATTTGACATCCTTTTACCAACCTTTAATTCCACTTTCATACTGGTCAATTTAGTTCCACATTTTGGTTCTAATCAACCATGTAAGTTACTTTTCACCATATTAGAGTCATTTTGCACCCTATAAGAGTCACTTTCCACAATATATACAACAATTAATATGTTAACATCATATACATCCAATTTCACATCCTTTTACCGCCTATTAATGCCACTTTCATACAAGTTAATTTTGTACCACATTTTGGCTCTAATCAACCATGTAAGTCACTTTTCACCATATTAGAGTCATTTTACACCCTATAAGAGTCACTTGCCACCATATATTGATACAATTAATATGTTAACATCATGTACATGCGATTAAACATCCTTTAACCACCTCTTGGTACCCCCTTTCCTACAAGTCAATTTTGGGCCATATTTTAGCACTAATCAATCATGTAAGTGACTTCTCACCATATTAGAGTCACTTTGCACCTTATAAGAGTCACTTGCCATCATATATTGGTACAATTAACATGTTAACATCATGTAAATGCAATTAGACATCCTTTTACAACCTCTTAGTGCCACATTCATACAAGTCAATTTTGGTCCACATTTTGGTTCTAATTAACCATGTATGTCACTTTTCACCATGTTAGAGTCATTTTGCACCCTATATGAGTCACTTTCCACAATCTATATGTATAATTAACATGTTAACATCATATACATCCAATTTGACATCCTTTTACCACCTATTAGTTCCACTTTCATACATGTCAATTTTGTTCCCCATTTTGGTTCTAATCAACCATGTAAGTCACTTTTCACCATATTAGAGTCACTTTGCACCCTATAAGAGTCACTTTCCACCATATATACAACAATTAACATGTTAACATTATATACATGCAATTTGACATCCTTTTACCACCTATTAATGCCATTTTCATAAAGTTAATTTTGTACCACATTTTAACTCTAATCAACCAAGTCACTTTTCACCATATTAGAGTCACTTTGCACCCTATAAGAGTCACTTCCCACCATATATTGATACAATTAACATGTTAACATTTTAACATCATGTACATGCAATTAGACATCCTTTAACCACCTCTTGGTACCCCATTTCCTACAAGTCAATTTTGGGCCACATTTTGGCACTAATCAATAATGTAAGTGACTTCTCATCATATTAGAGTCACTTTTCACCATATTATAGTCACTTTGCACCCTAGAAGAGTCACTTGCCCCATATATTGATACAATTAACATGTTAACATCATGTACATGCAATTAGACATCTTTAACCACCTCTTGGTACCCCTTTCCTACAAGTCAATTTTTAGCCACATTTTGGCTCTAATCAATCATGTAAGTGACTTCTCACCATATCAGAGTCACTTTGCACCTTATAAGAGTCACTTGCCATCATATATTGGTACAATTAACATGTTAACATCATGTACATGCAATTAGAAATCCTTTTACAACCTCTTAGTGCCACATTCATACAAGTCAATTTTGGTCCATATTTTGGTTCTAATTAACGAAGTAAGTCACTTTTCACCATATTAAAGTCATTTTGCACCCTATATGAGTCACTTTGCAAATCTAATTAACCATGTATGTCACTTTTCACCATGTTAGAGTCATTTTGCACCCTATATGAGTCACTTTCCACAATCTATATGTATAATTAACATGTTAACATTATATACATCCAATTTGACATCCTTTTACCCCCTATTAGTTCCACTTTCATACAGGTCAATTTTGTTCCACATTTTGGTTCTAATCAACCATGTAAGTCAGTTTTCACCATATTAGAGTCACTTTGCACCCTATAAGAGTCATTTTCCACCATATATACAACAATTAACATGTTAAAATCATATACATTTAATTTGACATCCTTATACAACCTATTAATGCCACTTTCATACAAGTTAATTTTATTCCACATTTTAGCTCTAATCAACCAAGTCACTTTTCACCATATTAGAGTCACTTTGCACCCTATAAGAGTCACCTTCCGCATATATTGATACAATTAACATGTTAACATCATGTACATGCAATTAGACATCTTTTAACCACCACTTGGTACCCCCTTTCTTACAATTCAATTTTGGGCTACATTTTGGCACTAATCAATCATGTAAGTGACTTCTCACCATATTATAGTCAATTTGCACCTTATAAAAGTCACTTGTCATCATATATTGGTACAATTAACATGTTAACATCATGTACATGCAATTAGATATCCTTTTACAACCTCTTAGTGCCACATTCATACAAGTCAATTTTGGTATACATTTAAGGTTCTAATTAACCATGTAAGTCACTTTTCACCATATTAGAGTCATTTTGAACCCTATATGAGTCACTTTCCACCATATATTTGTACAATTAACATGTTAACATCATATACATCCGATTTGACATCCTTTTACCAACCCTTAATTCCACTTTCATACTGGTCAATTTAGTTCCACATTTTGGTTCTAATCAACCATGTAAGTCACTTTTCACCATATTAGAGTAACTTTGCACCCCTATAAGAGTCACTTTCCACCATATATACAACAATTAACATGTTAACATCATAAACATCCAATTTGACATCCTTTTACCACCTGTTAATGCCACTTTCATACAAGTTAATTTTGTACCACATTTTGGCTCTAATCAACCATGTAAGTCACTTTTCACCATATTAGAGTCACTTTGCACCCTATAAGAGTCACTTGCCACCATATATTGATACAATTAATATGTTAACATCATGTACATGCAATTAGACATCCTTTAACCACCTCTTGGTACCCCATTTCCTACAAGTCAATTTTGGGCCACATTTTGGCACTAATCAATCATGTAAGTGACTTCTCACCATATTAGAGTCACTTTGTACCTTATAAGAGTCACTTGACATCATATATTGGTACAATTAACATGTTAACATCATGTACATGTAATTAGAAATTCTTTTACAACCTCTTAGTGCCACATTCATACAAGTCAATTTTGGTCCACATTTTGGTTAAATTAACCTTGTAATTCACTTTTCACCATATTAGAGTCATTTTGCACCTTATATGAGTCACTTTCCACCATATATTTATACAATCAACATGTTAACATCATATACATCCAATTTGACATCCTTTTACCACCTATTAGTTCCACTTTTATACAGGTCAATTTTGTTTCACATTTTGGTTCTAATCAACGATGTAAGTCACTTTTCACCATATTAGAGTCACTTTGCACCCTATAAGAGTTACTTTCCACAATATATACAACAATTAATATGTTAACATCATATACATCCAATTTCACGTCCTTTACCGCCTATTAATGCCACTTTCATACAAGTTAATTTTATTCCACATTTTGGCTCTAATCAACCATGTAAGTCAATTTTCACCATATTAGAGTCACTCTGCACCCTATAAGAGTCACTTTTCCCATATATTGATACAATTAACATGTTAACATCATGTATATGCAAATAAACATCCTTTAACAACCTTTTGGTACCCTTTCCTAGAAGTCAATTTTGGGCCACATTTTGGCTCTAATCAATCATGTAAGTGACTTATCACCATTTGAGAGTCACTTTGCACCTTATAAGAGTCACTTGCCATCATATATTGGTACAATTAACATGTTAACATCATGTACATGCAATTGGACATCCTTTAACCGCCTCTTGGTACCCCTTTTCCTACAAGTCAATTTTGGGCCACATTTTGACACTAATCAATCATGTAAGTGACTTATCACCATATTATAGTCAATTTGCACCTTATAATTGTCACTTGCCATCATATATTGGTACAATTAACATGTTAACATCATGATATAGATATCCTTGTACAACTTCTTAGTGCCACATTCATTCAAGACAATTTTGGTCCACATTTTGGTTCTAATTAACCATGTAAGTCACTTTTCACCATGTTAGAGACATTTTGCACCCTAAATGAGTCACTTTCCACAATCTATATGTATAATTAACATGTTAACATCATATACATCCAATCTGACATCCTTTTACCACCTATTAGTTCCACTTTCATATAGGTCAATTTTGTTCCACATTTTGGTTCTAATCAACCATGTAAGTCAGTTTTCACCATATTAGAGTCACTTTGCACCCTATAAGAGTCACTTTCCTCCATATATACAACAATTAACATGTTAACTACATCCAATTTGACATCCTTATACAACCTATTAATGCCACTTTCATACAAGTTAATTTTATTCCACATTTTGGCTCCAATCAACCAAGTCACTTTTCACCATATTAGAGTCACTTTGCACCCTATTAGAGTCACTTTTCACATATATTGATACAATTAACATGTTAACATCATGTACATGCAATTAGACATCCTTTAACCACCTCTTGGTACCCCCTTTCCTACAAGTCAATTTTGGGCTACATTTTGGCATTAATCAATCATGTAAGTGACTTCTCACATATTATAGTCAATTTGCACCTTATAAAAGTCACTTGCCATCATATATTGGTACAATTAACATGTTAACATCATGTACATGCAATTAGATATCCTTTTACAACCTCTTAGTGCCACATTCATACAAATCAATTTTGGTCCACATTTTGGTTCTAATTAACCATGTAAGTCACTTTTCACCATATTAGAGTCATTTTGCACCATATATGAGTCACTTTCCACCATATATTTGTACAATTAACATGTTAACATCATATACATCCAATTTGACATCCTTTTACCAACCCTTAATTCCACTTTCATACTGGTCAATTTAGTTCCACATTTTGGTTCTAATCAACCATGTAAGTCACTTTTCACCATATTAGAGCAACTTTGTACCCCTATAAGAGTGAGTTTCCACCATATATACAACAATTAACATGTTAACATCATATACATCCAATTTGACATCCTTTTACCACATATTAATGCCACTTTCATAAAAGTTAATTTTGTACCACAATTTGGCTCTAATCAACCATGTAAGTCATTTTTCCCCATATTAGAGTCACTTTGCACCCTATAAGAGTCACTTGCCACCATATATTGATACAATTAATATGTTAACATCATGTACATGCAATTAGACATCCTTTAACCACCTTTTGGTACCCCATTTCCTACAAGTCAATTTTGGGCCACATTTTGGCACTAATCAATCATATAAGTGACTTCTCACCATATTAGAGTCACTTTGTACCTTATAAGAGTCACTTGACATCATATATTGGTACAATTAACATGTTAACATCATGTACATGTAATTAGAAATTCTTTTACAACCTCTTAGTGCCACATTCATACAAGTCAATTTTGGTCCACATTTTGGTTCTAATTAACCTTGTAATTCACTTTTCACCATATTAGAGTCATTTTGCACCTTATATGAGTCACTTTCCACCATATATTTGTACAATTAACATGTTAACATCATATACATCTAATTTGACATCCTTTTACCACTTATTAGTTCCACTTTCATACAAGTCAATTTTGTTCCACATTTTGGTTCTAATCAACCATGTAAGTCACTTTTCACCATATTAGAGTCACTTTGCACCCTATAAGAGTCACTTTCCACAATATATACAACAATTAATATGTTAACATCATATACATCCAATTGCACATCCTTTTACCGCCTATTAATGCCACTTTCATACAAGTTAATCTTTTACCACATTTAGGCTTTAATCAACCATGTAAGTCACTTTTCACCATATTAGAGTCACTTTGCACCCTATATGAGTCACTTGCCTCCATATATTGATACAATTAACATGTTAACATCATGTACATGCAATTAGACATCCTTTAACCACCTCTTGGTACCCTCTTTCCAACAAGTCAATTTTGGACAACATTTTGGCACTAATCAATCATGTAAGTGACTTCTCACGATATTATAGTCAATTTGCACCTTATAAAAGTCACTTGCCATCATATATTGGTACAATTAACATGTTCACATAATGTACATGCAATTAGATATCATTTTACAACCTCTTAGTGCAACATTCATTCAAGTCAATTTTGGTCCACATTTTGGTTCTAATTAACCATATAAGTCACTTTTCACCATATTAGAGTCATTTTGCACCCTATATGAGTCATTTTCCACCATATATTTGTACAATTAACATGTTAACATCATATACATCCGATTTGACATCCTTTTACCAACCTTTAATTCCACTTTCATACTGGTCAATTTAGTTCCACATTTTGGTTCTAATCAACCATGTAAGTTACTTTTCACCATATTAGAGTCACTTTGCACCCTATAAGAGTCACTTTCCACAATATATACAACAATTAATATGTTAACATCATATACATCCAATTTCACATCCTTTTACCGCCTATTAATGCCACTTTCATACAAGTTAATTTTGTACCACATTTTGGCTCTAATCAACCATGTAAGTCACTTTTCACCATATTAGAGTCATTTTACACCCTATAAGAGTCACTTGCCACCATATATTGATACAATTAACATGTTAACATCATGTACATGCGATTAAACATCCTTTAACCACCTCTTGGTACCCCCTTTCCTACAAGTCAATTTTGGGCCATATTTTAGCACTAATCAATCATGTAAGTGACTTCTCACCATATTAGAGTCACTTTGCACCTTATAAGAGTCACTTGTCATCATATATTGGTACAATTAACATGTTAACATCATGTAAATGCAATTAGACATCCTTTTACAACCTCTTAGTGCCACATTCATACAAGTCAATTTTGGTCCACATTTTGGTTCTAATTAACCATGTATGTCACTTTTCACCATGTTAGAGTCATTTTGCACCCTATATGAGTCACTTTCCACAATCTATATGTATAATTAACATGTTAACATCATATACATCCAATTTGACATCCTTTTACCACCTATTAGTTCCACTTTCATACATGTCAATTTTGTTCCCCATTTTGGTTCTAATCAACCATGTAAGTCACTTTTCACCATATTAGAGTCACTTTGCACCCTATAAGAGTCACTTTCCACCATATATACAACAATTAACATGTTAACATTATATACATGCAATTTGACATCCTTTTACCACCTATTAATCCAATTTTCATAAAGTTAATTTTGTACCACATTTTAACTCTAATCAACCAAGTCACTTTTCACCATATTAGAGTCACTTTGCACCCTATAAGAGTCACTTCCCACCATATATTGATACAATTAACATGTTAACATTTTAACATCATGTACATGCAATTAGACATCCTTTAACCACCTCTTGGTACCCCATTTCCTACAAGTCAATTTTGGGCCACATTTTGGCACTAATCAATAATGTAAGTGACTTCTCATCATATTAGAGTCACTTTTCACCATATTAGAGTCACTTTGCACCCTAGAAGAGTCACTTGCCCCATATATTGATACAATTAACATGTTAACATCATGTACATGCAATTAGACATCTTTAACCACCTCTTGGTACCCCTTTCCTACAAGTCAATTTTTAGCCACATTTTGGCTCTAATCAATCATGTAAGTGACTTCTCACCATATCAGAGTCACTTTGCACCTTATAAGAGTCACTTGCCATCATATATTGGTACAATTAACATGTTAACATCATGTACATGCAATTAGAAATCCATTTACAACCTCTTAGTGCCACATTCATACAAGTCAATTTTGGTCCACATTTTGGTTCTAATTAACCAAGTCACTTTTCACCATATTAAAGTCATTTTGCACCCTATATGAGTCACTTTGCAAATCTAATTAACCATGTATGTCACTTTTCACCATGTTAGAGTCATTTTGCACCCTATATGAGTCACTTTCCACAATCTATATGTATAATTAACATGTTAACATTATATACATCCAATTTGACATCCTTTTACCCCCTATTAGTTCCACTTTCATACAGGTCAATTTTGTTCCACATTTTGGTTCTAATCAACCATGTAAGTCAGTTTTCACCATATTAGAGTCACTTTGCACCCTATAAGAGTCATTTTCCACCATATATACAACAATTAACATGTTAAAATCATATACATTTAATTTGACATCCTTATACAACCTATTAATGCCACTTTCATACAAGTTAATTTTATTCCACATTTTAGCTCTAATCAACCAAGTCACTTTTCACCATATTAGAGTCACTTTGCACCCTATAAGAGTCACCTTCCGCATATATTGATACAATTAACATGTTAACATCATGTACATGCAATTAGACATCTTTTAACCACCACTTGGTACCCCCTTTCTTACAATTCAATTTTGGGCTACATTTTGGCACTAATCAATCATGTAAGTGACTTCTCACCATATTATAGTCAATTTGCACCTTATAAAAGTCACTTGTCATCATATATTGGTACAATTAACATGTTAACATCATGTACATGCAATTAGATATCCTTTTACAACCTCTTAGTGCCACATTCATACAAGTCAATTTTGGTATACATTTAAGGTTCTAATTAACCATGTAAGTCACTTTTCACCATATTAGAGTCATTTTGAACCCTATATGAGTCACTTTCCACCATATATTTGTACAATTAACATGTTAACATCATATACATCCGATTTGACATCCTTTTACCAACCCTTAATTCCACTTTCATACTGGTCAATTTAGTTCCACATTTTGGTTCTAATCAACCATGTAAGTCACTTTTCACCATATTAGAGTAACTTTGCACCCCTATAAGAGTCACTTTCCACCATATATACAACAATTAACATGTTAACATCATAAACATCCAATTTGACATCCTTTTACCACCTGTTAATGCCACTTTCATACAAGTTAATTTTGTACCACATTTTGGCTCTAATCAACCATGTAAGTCACTTTTCACCATATTAGAGTCACTTTGCACCCTATAAGAGTCACTTGCCACCATATATTGATACAATTAATATGTTAACATCATGTACATGCAATTAGACATCCTTTAACCACCTCTTGGTACCCCATTTCCTACAAGTCAATTTTGGGCCACATTTTGGCACTAATCAATCATGTAAGTGACTTCTCACCATATTAGAGTCACTTTGTACCTTATAAGAGTCACTTGACATCATATATTGGTACAATTAACATGTTAACATCATGTACATGTAATTAGAAATTCTTTTACAACCTCTTAGTGCCACATTCATACAAGTCAATTTTGGTCCACATTTTGGTTAAATTAACCTTGTAATTCACTTTTCACCATATTAGAGTCATTTTGCACCTTATATGAGTCACTTTCCACCATATATTTATACAATCAACATGTTAACATCATATACATCCAATTTGACATCCTTTTACCACCTATTAGTTCCACTTTTATACAGGTCAATTTTGTTTCACATTTTGGTTCTAATCAACGATGTAAGTCACTTTTCACCATATTAGAGTCACTTTGCACCCTATAAGAGTTACTTTCCACAATATATACAACAATTAATATGTTAACATCATATACATCCAATTTCACGTCCTTTACCGCCTATTAATGCCACTTTCATACAAGTTAATTTTATTCCACATTTTGGCTCTAATCAACCATGTAAGTCACTTTTCACCATATTAGAGTCACTCTGCACCCTATAAGAGTCACTTTTCCCATATATTGATACAATTAACATGTTAACATCATGTATATGCAAATAAACATCCTTTAACAACCTTTTGGTACCCTTTCCTAGGTCAATTTTGGGCCACATTTTGGCTCTAATCAATCATGTAAGTGACTTATCACCATTTGAGAGTCACTTTGCACCTTATAAGAGTCATTTGCCATCATATATTGGTACAATTAACATGTTAACATCATGTACATGCAATTGGACATCCTTTAACCGCCTCTTGGTACCCCTTTTCCTACAAGTCAATTTTGGGCCACATTTTGACACTAATCAATCATGTAAGTGACTTATCACCATATTATAGTCAATTTGCACCTTATAATTGTCACTTGCCATCATATATTGGTACAATTAACATGTTAACATCATGATATAGATATCCTTGTACAACTTCTTAGTGCCACATTCATTCAAGACAATTTTGGTCCACATTTTGGTTCTAATTAACCATGTAAGTCACTTTTCACCATGTTAGAGACATTTTGCACCCTAAATGAGTCACTTTCCACAATCTATATGTATAATTAACATGTTAACATCATATACATCCAATCTGACATCCTTTTACCACCTATTAGTTCCACTTTCATATAGGTCAATTTTGTTCCACATTTTGGTTCTAATCAACCATGTAAGTCAGTTTTCACCATATTAGAGTCACTTTGCACCCTATAAGAGTCACTTTCCTCCATATATACAACAATTAACATGTTAACTACATCCAATTTGACATCCTTATACAACCTATTAATGCCACTTTCATACAAGTTAATTTTATTCCACATTTTGGCTCCAATCAACCAAGTCACTTTTCACCATATTAGAGTCACTTTGCACCCTATTAGAGTCACTTTTCACATATATTGATACAATTAACATGTTAACATCATGTATATGCAATTAGACATCCTTTAACCACCTCTTGGTACCCCCTTTCCTACAAGTCAATTTTGGGCTACATTTTGGCATTAATCAATCATGTAAGTGACTTCTCACATATTATAGTCAATTTGCACCTTATAAAAGTCACTTGCCATCATATATTGGTACAATTAACATGTTAACATCATGTACATGCAATTAGATATCCTTTTACAACCTCTTAGTGCCACATTCATACAAATCAATTTTGGTCCACATTTTGGTTCTAATTAACCATGTAAGTCACTTTTCACCATATTAGAGTCATTTTGCACCATATATGAGTCACTTTCCACCATATATTTGTACAATTAACATGTTAACATCATATACATCCAATTTGACATCCTTTTACCAACCCTTAATTCCACTTTCATACTGGTCAATTTAGTTCCACATTTTGGTTCTAATCAACCATGTAAGTCACTTTTCACCATATTAGAGCAACTTTGTACCCCTATAAGAGTCAGTTTCCACCATATATACAACAATTAACATGTTAACATCATATACATCCAATTTGACATCCTTTTACCACATATTAATGCTACTTTCATAAAAGTTAATTTTGTACCACAATTTGGCTCTAATCAACCATGTAAGTCATTTTTCCCCATATTAGAGTCACTTTGCACCCTATAAGAGTCACTTGCCACCATATATTGATACAATTAATATGTTAACATCATGTACATGCAATTAGACATCCTTTAACCACCTCTTGGTACCCCATTTCCTACAAGTCAATTTTGGGCCACATTTTGGCACTAGTCAATCATATAAGTGACTTCTCACCATATTAGAGTCACTTTGTACCTTATAAGAGTCACTTGACATCATATATTGGTACAATTAACATGTTAACATCATGTACATGTAATTAGAAATTCTTTTACAACCTCTTAGTGCCACATTCATACAAGTCAATTTTGGTCCTTATTTTGGTTCTAATTAACCATGTAAGTCACTTTTCACCATATTAGAGTCATTTTGCACCCTATATGAGTCACTTTCCACCATATATTTGTACTATTAACATGTTAACATCATATACATCCAATTTGACATCCTTTTACCAACCCTTAATTCCACTTTCATACTGGTCAATTTAGTTCCACATTTTGGTTCTAATCAACCATGTAAGTCACTTTTCACCATATAAGAGCAACTTTGTACCCCTATAAGAGTCAGTTTCCACCATATATACAACAATTAACATGTTAACATCATATACATCCAATTTGACATCCTTTTACCACCTATTAATGCCACTTTTATACAAGTTAATTTTGTACCACATTTTGGCTCTAATCAACCATGTAAGTCACTTTTCACCATATTAGAGTCACTTTGCACCCTATAAGAGTCACTTGCCACCATATATTGATACAATTAATATGTTAACATCATGTACATGCAATTAGACATCCTTTAACCACCTCTTTGTACCCCATTTCCTACAAGTCAATTTTGGGCCACATTTTGGCACTAATCAATCATGTAAGTGACTTCTCACCATATTAGAGTCACTTTGTACCTTATAAGAGTCACTTGACATCATATATTGGTACAATTAACATGTTAACATCATGTACATGTAATTAGAAATCATTTTACAACCTCTTAGTGCAACATTCATTCAAGTCAATTTTGGTCCACATTTTGGTTCAAATTAACCTTGTAATTCACTTTTCACCATATTAGAGTCATTTTGCACCTTATATGAGTCACTTTCCACCATATATTTGTACAATTAACATGTTAACATCATATACATCCAATTTGACATCCTTTTACCACTTATTAGTTCCACTTTCATACAAGTCAATTTTGTTCCACATTTTGGTTCTAATCAACCATGTAAGTCACTTTTCACCATATTAGAGTCACTTTGCACCCTATAAGAGTCACTTTCCACAATATATACAACAATTAATATGTTAACATCATATACATCCAATTGCACATCCTTTTACCGCCTATTAATGCCACTTTCATACAAGTTAATCTTTTACCACATTTTGGCTTTAATCAACCATGTAAGTCACTTTTCACCATATTAGAGTCACTTTGCACCCTATATGAGTCACTTGCCTCCATATATTGATACAATTAACATGTTAACATCATGTACATGCAATTAGACATCCTTTAACCACCTCTTGGTACCCTCTTTCCAACAAGTCAATTTTGGGCCACATTTTGGCACTAATCAATCATGTAAGTGACTTCTCACGATATTATAGTCAATTTGCACCTTATAAAAGTCACTTGCCATCATATATTGGTACAATTAACATGTTAACATCATGTACATGTAATTAGATATCATTTTACAACCTCTTAGTGCAACATTCATTCAAGTCAATTTTGGTCCACATTTTGGTTCTAATTAACCATATAAGTCACTTTTCACCATATTAGAGTCATTTTGCACCCTATATGAGTCATTTTCCACCATATATTTGTACAATTAACATGTTAACATCATATACATCTGATTTGACATTCTTTTACCAACCTTTAATTCCACTTTCATACTGGTCAATTTAGTTCCACATTTTGGTTCTAATCAACAATGTAAGTTACTTTTCACCATATTAGAGTCACTTTGCACCCTATAAGAGTCACTTTCCACAATATATACAACAATTAATATGTTAACATCATATACATCCAATTTCACATCCTTTTACTGCCTATTAATACCACTTTCATACAAGTTAATTTTGTACCACATTTTGGCTCTAATCAACCATGTAAGTCACTTTTCACCATATTAGAGTCATTTTGCACCCTATAATAGTCACTTGCCACCATATATTGATACAATTAACATGTTAACATCATGTACATGCGATTAAACATCCTTTAACCACCTCTTGGTACCCCCTTTCCTACGAGTCAATTTTGGGCCACATTTTAGCACTAATCAATCATGTAAGTGACTTCTCACCATATTAGAGTCACTTTGCACCTTATAAGAGTCACTTGTCATCATATATTGGTACAATTAACATGTTAACATCATGTAAATGCAATTAGACATCCTTTTACAACCTCTTAGTGCCACATTCATACAAGTCAATTTTGGTCCACATTTTGGTTCTAATTAACCATGTATGTCACTTTTCACCATGTTAGAGTCATTTTGCACCCTATATGAGTCACTTTCCACAATCTATATGTATAATTAACATGTTAACATCATATACATCCAATTTGACATCCTTTTACCACCTATTAGTTCCACTTTCATACATGTCAATTTTGTTCCCCATTTTGGTTCTAATCAACCATGTAAGTCACTTTTCACCATATTAGAGTCACTTTTCACCCTATAAGAGTCACTTTCCACCATATATACATCAATTAACATGTTAACATCATATACATGCAATTTGACATCCTTTTACCACCTATTAATGCCATTTTCATAAAGTTAATTTTGTACCACATTTTGACTCTAATCAACCAAGTCACTTTTCACCATATTAGAGTCACTTTGCACCCTATAAGAGTCACTTGCCACCATATATTGATACAATTAACATGTTAACATCATGTACATGCAATTAGACATCCTTTAACCACCTCTTGGTACCCCATTTCCAAAAGTCAATTTTGGGCCACATTTTGGCACTAATCAATAATGTAAGTGACTTCTCATCATATTAGAGTCACTTTGCACCTTATAAGAGTCACTTGCCATCATATATTGGTACAATTAACATGTTAACATCATGTACATGCAATTAGAAATCCATTTACAACCTCTTAGTGCCACATTCATACAAGTCAATTTTGGTCCACATTTTGGTTCTAATTAACCAAGTAAGTCACTTTTCACCATATTAAAGTCATTTTGCACCCTATATGAGTCACTTTGCACAATCTAATTAACCATGTATGTCACTTTTCACCATGTTGAAGTCATTTTGCACCCTATATGAGTCACTTTCCACAATCTATATGTATAATTAACATGTTAACATTATATACATCCAATTTGACATCCTTTTACCCCCTATTAGTTCCACTTTCATACAGGTCAATTTTGTTCCACATTTTGGTTCTAATCAACCATGTAAGTCAGTTTTCACCATATTAGAGTCACTTTGCACCCTATAAGAGTCACTTTCCACCATATATACAACAATTAACATGTTAAAATCATATATATTTAATTTGACATCCTTATACAACCTATTAATGCCACTTTCATACAAGTTAATTTTATTCCACATTTTAGCTCTAATCAACCAAGTCACTTTTCACCATATTAGAGTCACTTTGCACCCTATAAGAGTCACCTTCCGCATATATTGATACAATTAACATGTTAACATCATGTACATGCAATTAGACATCTTTTAACCACCACTTGGTACCCCCTTTCTTACAAGTCAATTTTGGGCTACATTTTGGCACTAATCAATCATGTAAGTGACTTCTCACCATATTATAGTCAATTTGCACCTTATAAAAGTCATTTGTCATCATATATTGGTACAATTAACATGTTAACATCATGTACATGCAATTACATATCCTTTTACAACCTCTTAGTGCCACATTCATACAAGTCAATTTTGGTATACATTTAAGGTTCTAATTAACCATGTAAGTCACTTTTCACCATATTAGAGTCATTTTGCACCCTATATGAGTCACTTTCCACCATATATTTGTACAATTAACATGTTAACATCATATACATCCGATTTGACATCCTTTTACCAACCCTTAATTCCACTTTCATACTGGTCAATTTAGTTCCACATTTTGGTTCTAATCAACCATGTAAGTCACTTTTCACCATATTAGAGTAACTTTGCACCCCTATAAGAGTCACTTTCCACCATATATACAACAATTAACATGTTAACATCATATACATCCAATTTGACATCCTTTTACCACCTGTTAATGCCACTTTCATACAAGTTAATTTTGTACCACATTTTGGCTCTAATCAACCATGTAAGTCACTTTTCACCATATTAGAGTCACTTTACACCCTATAAGAGTCACTTGCCACCATATATTGATACAATTAATATGTTAACATCATGTACATGCAATTAGACATCTTTAACCACCTCTTGGTACCCCATTTCCTACAAGTCAATTTTGGGCCACATTTTGGCTCTAATCCATCATGTAAGTGACTTATGACCATATGAGAGTCACTTTGTACCTTATAAGAGTCACTTGACATCATATATTGGTACAATTAACATGTTAACATCATGTACATGCAATTGGACATCCTTTAACCGCCTCTTGGTACCCCTTTTCCTACAAGTCAATTTTGGTTCACATTTTGACACTAATCAATCATGTAAGTGACTTCTCACCATATTATAGTCAATTTGCACCTTATAAGAGTCACTTGCCATCATATATTGGTACAATTAACATGTTAACATCATGATATAGATATCCTTGTACAACTTCTTAGTGCCACATTCATTCACGACAATTTTGGTCCACATTTTGGTTCTAATTAACCATGTAAGTCACTTTTCACCATGTTAGAGACATTTTGCACCCTAAATGAGTCACTTTCCACAATCTATATGTATAATTAACATGTTAACATCATGCAATTAGACATCCTTTAACCACCTTTTGGTACCCCTTTCCTACAAGTCAATTTTGGGCCAAATTTTGGCTCTAATCAATCATGTAATTGACTTCTCACCATATCAGAGTCACTTTGCACCTTATAAGAGTCACTTGCCATCATATATTGGTACAATTAACATATTAAGATCATATACATCCAATTAGAAATCCTTTTACCAGCTCTTAGTGCCACATTCATACAAATCAATTTTGGTCTACATTTTGATTCTAATTAACCATTTAACTCACTTTTCACCATATTATAGTTATTTTGCACCCTATATGAGTCACTTTCCACCATATATTTGTACAATTAACATGTTAACATCGTATACATCCAAATTGACATCCTTTTACCATCTATTAGTTCCACTTTCATACAGGTCAATTTTGTTCCACATTTTGGTTCTAATCAACCATGTAAGTCACTTTTCACCATATTAGAGTCACTTTGCACCCTATAAGAGTCACTTTCCACCGTATATACAACAATTAACATGTTAACATCATATACATCCAATTTGACATCCTCTTACCACCTATTAATGCCACTTTCATACAAGTTAATTTTGTACCACATTTTGGCTCTAATCCACCATGTAAGTCAGTTTTCACCATATTACAGTCACTTTGCACACTAGAAGAGTCACTTGGCCCATATATTGATACAATTAACATGTTAACATCATGTACATGCAATTAGACATCTTTAACCACCTTTTGGTACCCCTTTCCTACAAGTCAATTTTGGGCCACATTTTGGCTATAATCAATCAAGTAAGTGACTTCTCACCATATTAGAGTTACTTTGCACCTTATAAGAGTCACTTGCCATCATATATTGGTACAATTAACATGTTAACATCATATACATCCAATTAGAAATCCTTTTACCACCTCTTAGTGCCGCATTCATACAAGTCAATTTTGGTCCACATTTTGGTTCTAATTAACCATGTAAGTCACTTTTCACCATATTAGAGTCATTTTGCACCCTATATGAGTCAATTTCCACCATATATTTGTACAATTAACATGTTAACATCATATACATCCAATTTGACATCCTTTTACCACCTCTTAATTCCACTTTCATACAGCTCAATTTTGTTCCACATTTTGGTTCTAATCAACCATATAAGTCATTTTTCACCATATTAGAGTCACTTTGCATCCCTATAAGAGTCACTTTCCACCATATATACAACAATTAACATGTTAACATCATATACATCCAATTTGACATCCATTTACCACCAATTAATGCCACTTTCATTCAAGTTAATTTTGTACCACATTTTGGCTCTAATCAACCATGTAAGTCACTTTTCACCATATTAGAGTCACTTTGCACCCTATAAGAGTCACTTGCCACCATATATTGATACAATTAACAGGTTAACATCATGTACATGCAATTAGACATCCTTTAACCACCTCTTGGTACCCTTTTCCTACAAGTCAATTTTGGGCTACATTTTGGCTCTAATCAATCATGTAAGTAACTTCTCACCATATTAGAGTTACGTTGCACCTTATAAGAGTCACTTGCCATTATATATTGGTACAATTAATATGTTAAAATCATGTACATGCAATTAAAAATCCTTTTACCACCTCTTAGTGCCGCATTCATACAAGTCAATTTTGGTCCATATTTTGGTTATAATTAACCATGTAAGTCACTTTTCACCATATTAGAGTCATTTTGCACCCTATATGAGTCACTTTCCACCATATATTTGTACAATTAACATGTTAACATCATATACATCCGATTTGACATCCTTTTACCACCTCTTAATTCCACTTTCATACAGGTCAATTTTGTTCCACATTTTGGTTCTAATCAACCATATAAGTCATTTTTCACCATATTAGAGTCACTTTACATCCCTATAAGAGTCACTTTCCACCATATATACAACAATTAACATGTTAACATCATAAATATCCAATTTGACATCCTTTTACCACAAATTAATTCCACTTTCATTCAAGTTTATTTTGTACCACATTTTGGCTCTAATCAACCATGTAAATCACTTTTCACCATATTAGAGTCACTTCGCACCCTATAAGAGTCACTTGCCACCATATACTGATACAATTAACATTTTAACGGCATGTACATGCAATTAGACATCCTTTAACCACCTCTTGGTACCCCATTTCCCACAAGTCAAGCTTGGGCCACATTTTGGCACTAATCAATCATATAAGTGACTTCTCACCATATTAGAGTCACTTTGCACCTTATAAGAATCACTTGCCATCATATATTGGTATAATTAACATGTTAACATCATGTACATGCAATTAGAAATCATTTTATAACTTCTTAGTGCCACATTCATACAAATCAATTTTGGTCTACATTTTGGTTCTAATTAACCATGTAACTCACTTTTCACCATATTAGAGTTATTTTGCACCCTATATGAGTCACTTTCCACCATATATTTGTACAATTAACATGTTAACATCGTATACATCCAAATTGACATCCTTTTACCATCTACTAGTTCCACTTTCATACAGGTCAATTTTGTTCTACATTTTGGTTCTAATCAACCATGTAAGTCACTTTTCACCATATTAGAGTCACTTTGCATCCCTATAAGAGTCACTTTCCACCATATATACAACAATTAACATGTTAACATCAAAAATATCCAATTTGACATCCTTTTACCACAAATTAATTCCACTTTCATTCAAGTTTATTTTGTACCACATTTTGGCTCTAATCAACCATGTAAATCACTTTTCACCATATTAGAGTCACTTCGCACCCTATAAGAGTCACTTGCCACCATATACTGATACAATTAACATTTTAACGGCATGTACATGCAATTAGACATCCTTTAACCACCTCTTGGTACCCCATTTCCCACAAGTCAAGCTTGGGCCACATTTTGGCACTAATCAATCATATAAGTGACTTCTCACCATATTAGAGTCACTTTGCACCTTATAAGAATCACTTGCCATCATATATTGGTATAATTAACATGTTAACATCATGTACATGCAATTAGAAATCATTTTATAACCTCTTAGTGCCACATTCATACAAATCAATTTTGGTCTACATTTTGGTTCTAATTAACCATGTAACTCACTTTTCACCATATTAGAGTTATTTTGCACCCTATATGAGTCACTTTCCACCATATATTTGTACAATTAACATGTTAACATCGTATACATCCAAATTGACATCCTTTTACCATCTACTAGTTCCACTTTCATACAGGTCAATTTTGTTCTACATTTTGGTTCTAATCAACCATGTAAGTCACTTTTCACCATATTAGAGTCACTTTGCACCCTATTAATGCCACTTTCATACAAGTTAATTTTGTACCACATTTTGGCTCTAATCCACCATGTAAGTCAGTTTTCACCATATTACAGTCACTTTGCACCCTAGAAGAGTCACTTGCCCCATATATTGATACAATTAACATGTTAACATCATGTACATGCAATTAGACATCTTTAACCACCTCTTGGTACCCCTTTCCTACAAGTCAATTTTGGGCCACATTTTGGCTCTAATCAATCATGTAAGTGACTTCTCACCATATTAGAGTTACTTTGCACCTTATAAGAGTCACTTGCCATTATATATTGGTACAATTAACATGTTAACATCATATACATCCAATTAGAAATCCTTTTACCACCTCTTAGTGCCACATTCATACAAGTTAATTTTGGTCCACATTCTGGTTCTAATTAACCATGTAAGTCACTTTTCACCATATTAGAGTCATTTTGCATCCTATATGAGTCAATTTCCACCATATATTTGTACAATTAACATGTTAGCATCATATACATCCAATTTGACATCCTTTTACCACCTCTTAATTCCACTTTCATACAGGTCAATTTTGTTCCACATTTTGGTTCTAATCAACCATATAAGTCATTTTTCACCATATTAGAGTCACTTTGCATCCCTATAAGAGTCACTTTCCACCATATATACAACAATTAACATGTTAACATCATATACATCCAATTTGACATCCCTTTACCACCAATTAATGCCACTTTCATTCAAGTTAATTTTGTACCACATTTTGGCTCTAATCAACCATGTAAGTCACTTTTCACCATATTAGAGTCACTTTGCACCCTATAAGAGTCACTTGCCACCATATATTGATACAATTAACATATTAACATCATGTACATGCAATTAGACATCCTTTAACCACCTCTTGGTACCCTTTTCCTACAAGTTAATTTTGGGCCACATTTTGGCTCTAATCAATCATGTAAGTAACTTCTCACCATATTAGAGTTACGTTGCACCTTATAAGAGTCACTTGCCATTATATATTGGTACAATTAACATGTTAAAATCATGTACATGCAATTAAAAATCCTTTTACCACCTCTTAGTGCCGCATTCATACAAGTCAATTTTGGTCCACATTTTGCTTATAATTAACCATGTAAGTCACTTTTCCCCATATTAGAGTCATTTTGCACCCTATATGAGTCACTTTCCACCATATATTTGTACAATTAACATGTTAACATCATATACATCCGATTTGACATCCTTTTACCACCTCTTAATTCCACTTTCATACAGGTCAATTTTGTTCCACATTTTGGTTCTAATCAACCATATAAGTCATTTTTCACCATATTAGAATCACTTTGCATCCTTATAAGAGTCATTTTCCACCATATATACAACAATTAACATGTTAACATCATAAATATCCAATTTGACATCCTTTTACCACAAATTAATTCCACTTTCATTCAAGTTTATTTTGTACCACATTTTGGCTCTAATCAACCATGTAAATCACTTTTCACCATATTAGAGTCACTTTGCACCCTATAAGAGTCACTTGCCACCATATACTGATACAATTAACATTTTAACATCATGTACATGCAATTAGACATCCTTTAACCACCTCTTGGTACCCCATTTCCCACAAGTCAAGCTTGGGCCACATTTTGGCACTAATCAATCATATAAGTGACTTCTCACCATATTAGAGTCACTTTGCATCTTATAAGAATCACTTGCCATCATATATTGGTATAATTAATATGTTAACATCATGTACATTCAATTAGAAATCATTTTATAACCTCTTAGTGCCACATCATACAAATCAATTTTGGTCTACATTTTGGTTCTAATTAACCATGTAACTCACTTTTCACCATATTAGAGTTATTTTGCACCCTATATGAGTCACTTTCCACCATATATTTGTACAATTAACATGTTAACATCGTATACATCCAAATTGACATCCTTTTACCATCTACTAGTTCCACTTTCATACAGATCAATTTTGTTCTACATTTTGGTTCTAATCAACCATGTAAGTCACTTTTCACCATATTAGAGTCACTTTGCACCCTATTAATGCCACTTTCATACAAGTTAATTTTGTACCACATTTTGGCTCTAATCCACCATGTAAGTCAGTTTTCACCATATTACAGTCACTTTGCACCCTAGAAGAGTCACTTGCCCCGTATATTGATACAATTAACATGTTAACATCATGTACATGCAATTAGACATCTTTAACCACCTCTTGGTACCCCTTTCCTACAAGTCAATTTTGGGCCACATTTTGGCTCTAATCAATCATGTAAGTGACTTCTCACCATATTAGAGTTACTTTGCACCTTATAAGAGTCACTTGCCATTATATATTGGTACAATTAACATGTTAACATCATATACATCCAATTAGAAATCCTTTTACCACCTCTTAGTGCCACATTCATACAAGTCAATTTTGGTCCACATTCTGGTTCTAATTAACCATGTAAGTCACTTTTCACCATATTAGAGTAATTTTGCACCCTATATAAGTCATTTTCCACCATATATTTATACAATTAACATGTTAACATCATATACATTTGAATTGACATCCTTTCACCAACTCTTAATTCCACATTCATACAGGTCAATTTTGTTCCACATTTTGGTTCTAATCAACCATGTAAGTCACTTTTCACCATATTAGAGTCACTTTGCACCTTATAAGAGTCACTTTCCACCATATATACAACAATTAACATGTTAATATCATATACATCCAATTTCACATCCTTTTACCGCCTATTAATGCCACTTTCATACAAGTTAATTTTGTACCACATTTTGGCTCTAATCAACCATGTAAGTCACTTTTCACCATATTATAGTCACTTTGCACCCTATAAGAGTCACTGGCCACCATATATTGATACAATTAACATGTTAACATCATGTACATGCAATTAGACCTCTTTTAACCACCTCTTGGTACCCCCTTTCCTACAAGTCAATTTTGGGCCAAATTTTGGCACTAATCAATCATGTAAGTAACTTCTCACCATATTAGAGTCACTTTGCACCTCATAAGAGTCACTTGCCATCATATATTGGTACAATTAACATGTTAACATCATGTACATGCAATTAGAAATTCCTTCACAACCTCTTAGTACCACATTCATACAATTTACTTTTGGTCTACATTTTGGTTCTAATTAACCATGTAAGTCACTTTTCACCATGTTATAGTCATTTTGCACCCTATATGAGTCACTTTCCACAATCTATATGTATAATTAACATGTTAACATCATATACATCCAATTTGACATCCTTTTACCACCTATTAGTTCCACTTTCATACAGGTCAATTTTGTCCACATTTTAGTTCTAATCAACCATGTAAGTCACTTTTCACCATATTAGAGTCACTTTGCACCCTATAAGAGTCACTTTTCAGCATATATACAACAATTAACATGTTAACATTATATACATCCAATTTGACTTCCTTTTACCACCTATTAATGCCACTTTCATACAAGTTAATTTTATTCTACATTTTGGCTCTAATCAACCATGTAAGTCACTTTTCACCATATTAGAGTCACTTTGCACCCTATAAGAGTCACTTTCTGCATACATTGATACAATTAACATATTAACATCATATACATGCAATTAAACATTCTTTAACCAACTTTTGGTACCCCCTTTCCTACAAGTCAATTTTGGGCCATATTTTGGCTCTAATCAATCATGTAAGTGACTTATCACCATATTAGTCACTTTGCACCTTATAAGAGTCACTTGCAATTATATATTGCTACAGTTAACATGTTAACATCATATACATCCAATTAGAACTCCTTTTACCACCTCTTAGTGCCACATTCATACAAGTCAATTTTGGTCCACATTTTGGTTCTAATTAACCATGTAAGTCAATTTTCACCATATTAGAGTCATTTTGCACCCTATATGAGTCACTTTCCACCATATATTTATACAATTAACATGTTAACATCATATACATCTAAATTGACATCCTTTTACCACCTCTTAATTCCACCTTCATACAGGTCAATTTTGTTCCACATTTTGGTTCTAATCAACCATGTAAGTCACTTTTCATCATATTAGAGTCACTTTGCACCTTATAAGAGTCACATTCTACCATATATACAACAATTAATATGTTAACATCATATACATCCAATTTCAAATCCTTTTTCCGCCTATTAATGCCACTTTCATACAAGTTAATTTTGTACCACATTTTGGCTCTAATCAACCATGTAAGTCACTTTTCACCATATTAGAGTCACTTTGCACCCTATAAGAGTCACTTGCCACCATATATTGATTCAATTAACATGTTAACATCATGTACATGCAATTAGACATCCTTTAACCACCTCTTATTACCCCATTTCCTACAAGTCAATTTTGGGCCACATTTTGGCTCTAATCAATCATGTAAGTGACTTCTCACCATATTAGAATTACTTTGCACCTTATAAGAGTCACTTGCCATCATATATTGGTACAATTAATATGTTAACATCATGTACATGCAATTAGAAATCCGTTTACCACCTCTTAGTGCGGCATTCATACAAGTCAATTTTGGTCCACATTTTGATTATAATTAACCATGTAAGTCACTTTTCGCCATATTAGAGTCATTTTGCACCCTATATGAGTCACTTTCCACCATATATTTGTACAATTAATATATTAACATCATATACATCCGATTTGACATCTTTTACCACCTCTTAATTCCACTTTAAAACAGGTCAATTTTGTTCCTCATTTTGGTTCGAATCATCCATGTAAGTCATTTTTCACCATATTAGAGTCACTTTGCATCCCTATAAGAGTCACTTACCACCATATATACAACAATTAACATGTTAACATCATATACATCCAATTTGACATCCTTTTACCCCTTATTAATGCCAGTTTCATTCAAGTTAAATTTGTAGCACATTTTGGCTCTAATCAACCATGTAAGTCACTTTTCACCATATTAGAGTCACTTTGCACCCTATAAGAGTCACTTGCCACCATATAATGATACAATTAACATTTTAACATCATGTACATGCAATTAGACATCCTTTAATCACCTCTTGGTACCCCATTTCCTACAAGTCAATTTTGGGCCACATATTGGCACTAATCAATCATATAAGTGACTTCTCACCATATTAGAGTCAGTTTGCACCTTATCAGAGTCACTTGCCATCATATATAGGTATAATTAACATCTTAAGATCATGTACATGTAATTAGAAATCCTTTTACAACCTCTTAGTGCCACATTCATACAAGTCAATTTTGGTCTACATTTTAGTTCTAATTAACCATATGAGTCACTTTCCACCATATATTTGTACAATTAACATGTTAACATCGTATAAAACCAAATTGACATCCTTTTACCATCTATTAGTTCCCCTTTCATACAGGTCAATTTTGTTCCACATTTTGGTTCTAATCAACCATGTAAGTCACTTTTCACCATATTAGACTCATTTTGCACCCTATAAGAGTCACTTTCCACCATATATTTGTACAATTAACATGTTAACATCATATACATCCGATTTGACATCCTTTTACCACCTCTTAATTCCACTTTCATACAGGTCAATTTTGTTCCACATTTTGGTTCTAATCAACCATATAAGTCATTTTTCACCATATTAGAGTCACTTTGCATCCCTATAAGAGTCACTTTCCACCATATATACAACAATTAACATGTTAACATCATATATATCCAATTTGACATCCTTTTACCACAAATTAATGCCACTTTCATTCAAGTTTATTTTGTACCACATTTTGGCTCTAATCAACCATGTAAGTCACTTTTCATCATATTAGAGTCACTTTGCACCCTATAAGAGTCACTTGCCCCATATATTGATACAATTAACATGTTAACATGATGTACATGCAATTAGACATCTTTAACCACCTCTTGGTACCCCTTTCCTACAAGTCAATTTTGGGCCACATTTTGGCTCTAATCAATCATGTAAGTGACTTCTCACCATATTAGAGTTACTTTGCACCTTATAAGAGTCATTTGCCATTATATATTGGTACAATTAACATTTTAACATCATATACATCCAATTAGAAATCCTTTTACCACCTCTTAGTGCCACATTCATACAAGTCAATTTTGGTCCACATTCTGGTTCTAATTAACCATGTAAGTCACTTTTCACCATATTAGAGTAATTTTGCACCCTATAGAAATCATTTTCCACCATATATTTATACAATTAACATGTTAACATCATATACATCTGAATTGACATCCTTTCACCAACTCTTAATTCCACATTCATACAGGTCGATTTTGTTCCACATTTTGGTTCTAATCAACCATGTAAGTCACTTTTCACCATATTAGAGTCACTTTGCACCTTATAAGAGTCACTTTCCACCATATATACAACAATTAACATGTTAATATCATATACATCCAATTTCACATCCTTTTACCGCCTATTAATGCCACTTTCATACAAGTTAATTTTGTACCACATTTTGGCTCTAATCAACCATGTAAGTCACTTTTCACCATATTATAGTCACTTTGCACCCTATAAGAGTCACTGACCACCATATATTGATACAATTAACATGTTAACATCATGTACATGCAATTAGACCTCTTTTAACCCCTCTTGGTACCCCCTTTCCTACAAGTCAAATTTGGGCCACATTTTGGCACTAATCAATCATGTAAGTAACTTCTCACCATATTAGAGTCACTTTGCACCTCATAAGAGTCACTTGCCATCATATATTGGTACAAATAACATGTTAACATCATGTACATGCAATTAGAAATTCTTTTACAACCTCTTAGTACCACATTCATACAATTTAATTTTGGTCTACATTTTGGTTCTAATTAACCATGTAAGTCACTTTTCACCATGTTATAGTCATTTTGCACCCTATATGAGTCACTTTCCACAATCTATATGTATAATTAACATGTTAACATCATATACATCCAATTTGACATCCTTTTACCACCTATTAGTTCCACTTTCATACAGGTCAATTTTGTCCACATTTTGGTTCTAATCAACCATGTAAGTCACTTTTCACCATATTAAAGTCACTTTGCACCCTATAAGAGTCACTTTTTAGCATATATACAACAATTAACATGTTAACATTATATACATCCAATTTGACTTCCTTTTACCACCTATTAATGCCACTTTCATACAAGTTAATTTTATTCCACATTTTGGCTCTAATCAACCATGTAAGTCACTTTTCACCATATTAGAGTCACTTTGCACCCTATAAGAGTCACTTTCCGCATACATTGATACAATTAACATATTAACATCATATACATGCAATTAAACATCCTTTAACCACCTTTTGGTACCCACTTCCTAAAAGTCAATTTTGGGCCACATTTTGGCTCTAATCAATCATGTAAGTGACTTATCACCATATTAGTCACTTTGCACCTTATAAGAGTCACTTGCAATTATATATTGCTACAGTTAACATGTTAACATCATATACATCCAATTAGAACTCCTTTTACCACCTCTTAGTGCCACATTCATACAAGTCAATTTTGGTCCACATTTTGGTTCTAATTAACCATGTAAGTCAATTTTCACCATATTAGAGTCATTTTGCACCCTATATGAGTCACTTTCCACCATATATTTATACAATTAACATGTTAACATCATATACATCTAAATTGACATCCTTTTACCACCTCTTAATTCCACCTTCATACAGGTCAATTTTGTTCCACATTTTGGTTCTAATCAACCATGTAAGTCACTTTTCATCATATTAGAGTCACTTTGCACCTTATAAGAGTCACATTCTACCATATATACAACAATTAATATGTTAACATCATATACATCCAATTTCAAATCCTTTTTCCGCCTATTAATGCCACTTTCATACAAGTTAATTTTGTACCACATTTTGGCTCTAATCAACCATGTAAGTCACTTTTCACTATATTAGAGTCACTTTGCACCCTATAAGAGTCACTTGCCACCATATATTGATTCAATTAACATGTTAACATCATGTACATGCAATTAGATATCCTTTAACCAACTCTTGGTACCCCCTTTCCTACAAGTCAATTTTGGGCCATATTTTGGCTCTAATCAATCATGTAAGTGACTTCTCACCATATTAGAATTACTTTGCACCTTATAAGAGTCACTTGCCATCATATATTGGTACAATTAATATGTTAACATCATGTACATGCAATTAGAAATCCTTTTACCACCTCTTAGTGTCACAATCATACAAGTCAATTTTGGTGCACATTTTGGTTCTAATTAACCATGTAAGTCACTTTTCGCCATATTAGAGTCATTTTGCACCCTATATGAGTCACTTTCCACCATATATTTGTACAATTAACATATTAACATCATATACATCCGATTTGACATCCTTTTACCACCTCTTAATTCCACTTTAAAACAGGTCAATTTTGTTCCTCATTTGGTTCGAATCATCCATGTAAGTCATTTTTCACCATATTAGAGTCACTTTGCATCCCTATAAGAGTCACTTTCCACCATATATACAACAATTAACATGTTAACATCATATACATCTAAATTGACATCCTTTTACCACCTCTTAATTCCACTTTCATATAGGTCAATTTTGTTCCACATTTTGGTTCTAATCAATCATGTAAGTCACTTTGCACCATATAAGAGTCACTTTGCACCTTATAAGAGTCACTTTCCACCATATATACAATAATCAACATGGTAACATCATATACAGGTCAATTTTGTTCCACATTTTCGCTCTAATCAACCATGTAAGTCACTTTGCACCCTATAAGAGTCACTTGCCACCATATATTGATACAATTAACATGTTAACATCATGTACATGCAATTAGACATCCTTTAACCACCTTTTGGTACTCCTTTCCTACAAGTCAATTTTGGGCCACATTTTGGCTCTAATCAATCATGTAAGTGACTTCTCACCATATTAGAGTCACTTTGCACCTTATAAGAGTCATGTGCCATCATATATTGGTACAATTAACATGTTAACATCATATACATCCAATTAGAAATTCTGTACCACCTCTTAGTGCCACATTCATACAAGTCAATTTTGGTCCACATTCTGCTTCTAATTAACCATGTAAGTCACTTTTCACCATATTAGAGTAATTTTGCACCTTAGATGAGTCACTTTCCGCCATATATTTATACAATTAACATGTTAACATCATATACATCAGAATTGACATCCTCTTACCACCTCTTAAATCCACTTTCATACAGGTCAATTTTGTTCCACATTTTGGTTCTAATCAACCATGTAAGTCACTTTTCACCATATTAGAGTCACTTTGCACCTTATAAGAGTCACTTTCCACCATATATACAACAATTAACATTTTAACATCATATACATCAAATTTCACATCCTTTCACCACCTATTAATGCCACTTTTATACAAGTTAATTTTGGACCACATTTTGGCTCTAATCAACCATGTAAGTCATTTTTCACCATATTAGAGTCACTTTGCACCCTAGAAGAGTCACTATCCCCATATATTGATACAATTAACATGTTAACATCATGTACATGCAATTAGACATCTTTAACCACCTCTTGGTACCCCTTTCCTACAAGTCAATTTTGGGCCACATTTTGGCTCTAATCATTCATGTAAGTGACTTCTCACCATATTAGAGTTACTTTGCACCTTATAAGAGTCACTTGCCATCATATATTGATACAATTAACATGTTAACATCATATACATCCAATTAGAAATCCTTTTACCACCTCTTAGTGCCACATTCATACAAGTCAATTTTCGTCCACATTCTGCTTCTAATTAACCATGTAAGTCACTTTTCACCATATTAGAGTAATTTTGCACCTTAGATGAGTCACTTTCCGCCATATATTTATACAATTAACATGTTAACATCATATACATCAGAATTGACATCCTCTTACCACCTCTTAAATCCACTTTCATACAGGTCAATTTTGTTCCACATTTTGGTTCTAATCAACCATGTAAGTCACTTTTCACCATATTAGAGTCACTTTGCACCTTATAAGAGTCACTTTCCACCATATATACAACAATTAACATTTTAACATCATATACATCAAATTTCACATCTTTTTACCACCTATTAATGCTGTAACACCCCAAATCCGGGGTCAAGATTTGGTGTTACTAAACAATCCTTACATAGAATAAATAAATAAATAAATAAATAACCCCTTGAATCCGGATCTTTTACAGGTCATGGTATGAAACAAGAATCTAACCTTCTACAACTCACTTCAACTATAATACAAGTATATATACCTTTGAACTAATGCTCTTGTCACATTCTTCTAACACCTTCAATCTCTCGCAACGGAAACGTCTCTAACTTCTGCTGTCTATCAAAGCTACTCACTTTAATCCTTATCTATTTCTGGCAGAAATAAGAATTGACAAAGCAAGAGTGAGCCAAAAATGCCCAACAAGTATATAATTTTAGTCTCAAACATTAATTTCAAAGAAAACTTTTAGACAAAATCTCTGAAATACTTTGAAAAGCGAAACACGAAATCATTTAAAGGATATACTTTATCAACTTAAAATCAATTTGATTTGCATTGCCATAAATCACATAGGACATAATGACATTTTTGTAAGAGCTTTAGAGATCGCGTGTTTTCAAAATAGCTTCTGGTATCATTTCATAATTGAGCAATGGATGCAATAACTATTCATAAAACGACATTCAAGAAATTCCTAACTATTCAGTATCTATCATTATCGACTAAGTTTCCATAGACTTAGCCTGCTAAACCAGCCTGATAAGGACGGGTTGAATAATTAAGAAGATCTCAATTCATTCAAGATCCTAACTATCACTGAGCAACTAATGCTGCAACAACAATCTGAACCTCGAATATATTTAGAAACATTGTAATTTCCCGAAACTGAGTGCTAAGAAAGAATAACTTTAAACCATAATCACGTTTTATTTCAAGAGGGAATGCCATTAATGGCGAACAATAATAAATTGGACTGAACACTAGAAACCAACATATGCACTATAACCTGCTGATCAGTCAGGAGATAGTGCGGATCTATACCCAACTGCATAGACCCAACCAACATATGGGGCACCCAGGCAACTATGGCCTAAAGGGTCCGGTCCATCTCCGGCCCATAGGATCCAGTTCATCACTGGTCCTTATAATAATCGTCCAGCCCGTAGAGTATTTTGATATCAAATCATTTTGATTTCAACACATCCCAAATTAGGGTTCACAATTAACCTGAACGAATAGGTATTTGCTCAAGAGAGCAATCGAATTATAGGAACAATAATTAAAAGAACTGGCATAATAAGAGTAATTGCAGCGAAATATAAAACAGTTAACTATTCTGAACTTAGAATAGGAGCGAATAAATATTTGCAGTATTTAAGGAGAAAGGTTAGGAATACTTGCAGTATTCAAAAGAAAGTTCGGAAATACTTGCATAAACAGAATTATTTAATTCAGCGATATGTTTATCGATTCTAAACTGAGAATAGGGAAAACAATACTTGCATGATAAAATTTAAAATAAATATCACTTGAACAATAAGTGATGTTAGGGGTACTTGCCTCAATAAGCTTTAACCGTTATTATTGGTTGACTTTGGTTCGACTTTAACCGTTCGGCTTTATCCTCCACCTACTATCCTATTCTCGATACGATCCCAACATTCAGACCTTTTGGTTGGAACTTCGTTGATCTCGATGTCTAATCACTAGATCGTTCCTAGTCCGATGTCACGTCTCGAGTCTTCCGTCTAAAACCTACAGGGTTGAAATACCCTAATTCAAATAATCGCTTAAGCTTACATCAAATTGTCATCCTATTCTACCCATACGATTTCATAACTGAATTCATATTTATATGTATTATCGAAATACACATAGCAGTTATGGTTCACATCTTCGAAATTCGGTTCGGTATTCATTTTCAGAAAATACGTATACTGGTCGTTTTCAAAAACAGGGTAATCGATTATTTAAAAATTATCTTGTCTAAATCGTAGTCCAGTTCATATAATATAATTGTATATGATTATTCGACGTTTCCGATAATTATAGGTTACGTTCCCGATATTTCGGAATTAATTTCCCGAAAATCGGGCAGCGTCTCCTTTGTTTATCGGCCTACCCGTCGAGATCAAATCGACGTCAATCACAACATAACAACAACCAATCATCCAATTCACAATCCATACGCCAATCCCAATCACCAATACAATTCAATTATTACTTTTATTCATTTTGAAATTTTACAAACTAATTTTATTCGTTTTCGTTTCATAATTATTATCACAAACTAATTTATTTAATTAATAAATGTAGGACTCAGATAAAAATCATCATCGCCCACCGTCGGCTCGCCGAGGCTCATCGCCGACGGCGGTAAAATTTTGCGGGTACCCGATAAATTTTCGGGTTTCCAACACAAAATTCTACCGATAAATTTAATTTCTTTTCTACACGAATTTATTTATTTCATGAATATTATTCAATTATTTCTTGCAGAAAACAAATTTAAAATAATAAAAATTATGGAATCAAGTAGGCCACACGCGTATACGCGCGTATAACCCAAAAACAGAACACAGGAACAGAGCACCACCACACTTGCCAAACACGCGCCACCACGCACAACAGAAACACAGAAGCAAACGGAAAACTACGCAACCATAACCCGGAATGAACCCACACAGAGAACGAAACACACACAGATACACACAACGACATACACATATGTACACATATATATACATAATTGAGAAGACAAGAACTGAGTAAATAGGATACCGAAAGAGGCAAAGTCGCGGAGCTCGCCGGAAAGAAAAACGGTGGCGAAAGGAAATGAACACAGAGAGGGAAGAGGGAGGGAGAGGTTAATCAAAAGGGAGAACAGAGAACAACGAGAGAGAGAGACAAGAGATTCAGGAGAGATTTTGAGAGAGATTGTAGAGAGAGACACCGAGAGAGATTAAGGTCGAGAGAGAGTGAGGATTGAAGAGAGAAATCGAGAGAGAGAGAGAGACATGGCTGAATAAATGGGTTGAACCCGATTTAAAGAATCTGCCCCCCTTTTATTTTATTTTATTTTTTTTTTGAAACGCAATTCAGACCCGCGTTTTGTAAATTAAAGAACAGACTTGTGAATAAATAAAAGCCAGAAAATTACTTGGATAATTTTAAAATTCTCAAAATATTTAAAAGTTAGTAACATAAAATTTTCATGATTTTTGCAGCATTCTGGAATTAAATATTGATTAAATTAAATGGAGTCAGGAATTCATTTTAAATTAAATTAAATTCATACAGCTCGATAATTAATTATGACATTAATCTTCGCGTCCAACAAATCACAAACAATTAATACTAAACATCACATAGCTGACCGAATCATCACACATTGGATTTATTTAATAATTTGATAATTACATTTATCTTTTGGATCTGAAAATAGGTTACTTAGTCGCTAAGTAACTGAAAAGACGATACGATTTTAATACCAGAATTGGATAATTATCAAAACAGAGCTTCCTATAAAATACTTTATACGAAATTAAGGTGATAATGTCTCGCCTTTTTAGAATATGGATTCTTATCGATATATGAAATGATTTGCGTAACGAAAATTTCATACCGGTACTCCTACAGGTCAAATCGTAACCCGGATCGAAAAAGTCAAAACACGGAAAATATCCGGAATTACCAGATTAGGTTAGGAAGGAGTTTTCGGAAGAGTTTCGGGTTGTAAAAACGTAAAAACGATTGAAGTCGGACGATTCCCGGCTTTATAAAATAATTTTATAATTATTCAGAAAATAATTAATAATTTCATAAATTATTATAAAATCATCTAACACTCCAAAAATTACCAGAAAAATAACTTAATTATCTATATTTTATTCTGGACATATTAAAATTAACATACTCACATTTTATTACATACAAACATCCAAATATTATTATCAAACACCAGATAATTCACCAAAAATTCATATAATATTCACATAATAATCATATATTGATATAAATAATTATACGATATTTCCCAGATGTTACATCCTTCCCCCCTTAAAAGGATTCTGTCCTCAGAATCACGCTAAGGAATAATACTAATATTTTTCAAGTATATAATTTTCATTTTCTCAGGTTAATCTCTCAACCTCATAATTTTTCATAACTTTAACGTATAATACCAATCTTTCCTTTATAGCCTCTTGCTAAAATCATATTTTATTTATTGCTTGCATAACTCAATTCAACTCTCCATCTCCTATATATACTGGAGCTAACCTACTCCTTCCGAATATCTATAGATAAACGCCTTATGAATGCGCTGTATGAGTAATGGTGAAGCCAACTCACTTCTACTTATCATGTCTATTTACTACTTAGGAGGAGCAACATAACACATCTTAATTCTCTTTTTCTTTCTAATTCTAGTAACTCGTGCCTACGTGCATTTCCCATTGTTACTCGGTGTTGAATCTCGTCCTCATATGTTTCTTCGTTCAAATAATCTAATTTGTAATCACTTCCTATCACACTGGAGGTAACTGTTCCTGTAATCTTCTTCTTCATTTGTAAATGATACACGGGAACCGGGGCGCATTGGCTTTCTGACGTTAACTATGATATTCCCCAAGTACATTTCCTATAATTCCTCGGTCTCATTATTTTAATCACAATTTAGCGGTCTTTCACTGACATCAAATCTGTCAGTTACTCACATAACCTGAATCACCCTTCATTTTTATACGTAGGGAACTAAATTACCTTTCTCAGCCATATACATTTAAATATCTTATGAACTCGTTATGCCTATAACAAAAGGGTCAGCTCATTCGTAACCGTTCTATCTATCTCATTGTCTTGATGGATTAACTTGAGTTATACCAATCTGATTTTCTTTCTAATTTTAACAATTTGCGATTATGCACCTTCTATTTTCCTGTCTGTTCAACTTTACTTCTCGCGTCTCCTTCTGTTTGGTTAATCTGGCCTATAATTGTTTTTAATCGTATTCGAGAACCTTTAGTTGGTTCTTGTACTTTCACTCCGTATCCGCCCGATATACTAAACTCATGGCGTTTAATGCTTCAAAATGTTTTGAATATATTAAAACTAACAATAAAAAAAAAGGCAATCTCGACCATCGCATTTAACTCACCATTTTGTAGTATTTTTCAATTAACAAGTAGATTCATCAAGTGAAATCTTTTACTCTTTTAAATAGAATATTAATTTAGAATAGAATGAACCATAACTTTATTCAAAACCGAACTCTTGGTACTAATACTAATTTTATTGTCATATTAAATTAGATATAAATATGAACTTTGATGCTAATAACGTTCCATACTGAAGTCAACACCAATCATCTATATTAATACCACCTTTGATATTTACCAACAAAATAAGTATCAGTATATTCCAGAAGTCGGATCAAACCTGCTCTCAATTTCTCACTTTTCCTATCCCTTTATTCATTCCCCTGCTTACATGCATTCTTGGAATGAATTCCTATTTTCAACTATCGACGTTCCATCTTATTCTCTTAATAGTTCTGGCACAACCGACGTTCCTAACTTGCATATTTTCTGGATTATTTTATAAAATTTCTTTATCATCCTTTTGATTCCACTTCTTTTCTTGATTAGTTCTTTATTCTCATTATTCATTATCTTCTTCATACATAACGAATTTCTTTTTTTCTTAGTAATATTACTCTATTTATTATTGAATAGGTCATTCCTGGAATTCACACTGGAATGAAGGCTTTTATTTACACTATCTAAATTCTTACTAACAAAATTATCAAATTTCCTCGGTAGCTATTTTCTTAGCCTTTTGTTGACGTATCTCATATCGCGTGTTTGACTTCTCTTCAGTGACCATCATTTTTTTTTCCTGAATTCACAGGCGGACTCCATCAATCTCCCTCTTTCATTGGTGCTTGAATTTGTGAGCTTTCCATTATTCTACAGCCACTTCCATTAAATCGCCGTTCAAAAGAAGTGTACATTCAAATCTTTTATTAATTCGTCCTTCAATATGGGTATACATTCAAGTTCTTCCTGGAACGCTATTGCAGATGATATAATCCCTTTGCTTTATCTTGAATCTTCAGATCTTAAAATATTCTTTTGAATCAAACCTTGCACCTGATTACAGTAACATCACGTTAATTAAACTAAGCCTTCAATTTACGTTAACGCCATTACTTTTTCTCAAATTTCTTATCGCTTTCATTTCGGATCTGGAAATCATGTTAGAGCTTGACTCAATCTAATTGGAATCGATCTCCATTTAACTAACCATTAATTGGTAAAGTTGATCAATTAACTCATTTAGCTGATCACTTAAACCAAATGCTGACTAGCTAACTGGAATCAAAGACCAATTATATAAAGTCAGTTTGGTCATAACAATTTTCTCAAGAACCGAGATTACAATTATCTGGAACGCTGACGAGAATGACGACATACTTCTTTGTTTTTAACTATAGGGTAATTTCTAAAAATTTGGGCAGCACTTCCCCTACACCATTGACTACCAGTCGGACTCAAGTCGACACCATTAATCAACCAAGTCATCCACAATCATATACATCCACTTCCATCAACCAAATCATCAATTCCCACAATTCACCTTTGATCAGCATCTAACTAGTATAACATATCTCTTTTTAATTGGGATTGGATCTGAAACCCACAATGATTAATATAACCATACCTTTCTCAATTCTTTTTAGAATATTACGAATTGTCCTTAATGAATTTAAGGTTTGATTTCATGATTCTGTTAATTTATTTCTGACCATTATTAATCAGTTTATCTTTTAATAACTGCGCATGGTCTCCATTATTACCGTCACAATCTGGTAGAAACTCAATCGTTAGATCATTATTTCTTGAAAAGTTTCGCAATCGAGTCACCATTGCTTCATCTCCACTTATGGTTTCGTATCGAATTCTCGTCACTGACTCGGGTATGAGCATTGAATTTACAATCACTTATTTACGCAAGTTAGAGAACTTCATAATTTCTTGAAGAGCACATTTGAAGTTCGATTATATTTAAGATTTCTTTTATCTTGAATCTTTACGACAAATATCTTCCCGCGACGAAAAGATGTTTCACGTCATAATTACATGTCTGAGTCATTGTTCAGAATTTCCTTGATCTTTGATCGTCGTCCCGATACTCGTTTGCTCCGTTTGAAGCACACAACTTTATTTCCTTATTTCGTAATTAATGTACGATTCGCTAACCATTCGTTTCACGTAGAAATCCTCTGGGTTGAACTGCATTACGTTAACGCAATCTACCATACTGATGAGATCTTCGTAACATGAATAACTGTCTGACTTGATATCTTTGCCATGTCCACATTTGTCGGTGCATCCATTTTTCCTCGCTCGCAAATATCCACCATTTATCGATTTGCAGTCGTCTCTATGTTCGTTGTACGGTTCCACGTATCACAATATTTCATTTCTTATGAAATCGTCAGAGAACAGACTTTACACAAAAAGGAGAGTTTGGGAATATGATTTTTATTAAACCCGAAATAATGAATAACCATGCAACAACCGATTGAAAGAATTTGTAAATCAGAAAATTGAAAGAAGAAAAATGAGTGAAGAATGAGACAACCATATTCGTATTCAAGATGGCCAGTCTTTCGTACTATATGGCATACAGCACATGATTAGGTGGCGTCCCACCCGACTCTTCATCATTTCAACAAAGCGTCACATCACAACACTGCTTGTCTCCATCAGAAATTAGTGATTTAAGGAGAGTAACAATTCAGAAGGAATACAAGAATGTTCTTTCGTTTCCGCCTCATATGATTTATTAACAGAAGAAGCTCATACATATTCAAAAATCAAGAAAAACACATACCACTGTATCAGAAGAAAGAATGTCAATGTCGATCGCTTTCCACGCTTCACTTACGTATGCCTTCAGGATCGTGCGGATACAGGTTCACGATTCAAGTCACATCACTGCTTCGAAATGCTTCCTGGAAATGTCTTCACAACAAATGCTTCAATAATTTAATCTTAATCGCGTCATTCCAAAGTTAAAATCACAGCTTCAGATTTCATCTGTTGTGTAAAATACCCATTGATCACACAATGCCTCAGTTTTGTCAATAAAATATGATTCTTCTGCCTATCGTCTAGAAGATTCTGCCATTTCCTTCAATCATTCTCCGTCCATTCGAATCACGAATCTCGTTAAATTTTAATAATTTCATGAATTGGGATAAATAATATTTTTAATATGTTGATTTAATTATTGATTTTATTAAACAACGTTTACTTTCATTTTTCACAGCAAACCTTAAACCCTCTTCCTGCTGATGGGTCTACTTGGCCCTTTGAATATCAACACTGAGTCTAATTCCATTCTTCCTATCCTGTACGACCTATCATTCCTATCTTACTCTCACCTATTCTTATTTCAGTGACCAATAACCTGCAGCTCTGATACCAACCTGTAACACCCCAAATCCGGGGTCAAGATTTGGTGTTACTAAACAATCCTTACATAGAATAAAGAAATAAATAAATAAATAACCCCTTGAATCCGGATCTTTTACAGGTCATGGTATGAAACAAGAATCTAACCTTCTACAACTCACTTCAACTATAATACAAGTATATATACCTTTGAACTAATGCTCTTGTCACATTCTTCTAACACCTTCAATCTCTCGCAACGGAAACTTCTCTAACTTCTGCTGTCTATCAAAGCTACTCACTTTAATCCTTATCTGTTTCTGGCAGAAATAAGAATTGACAAAGCAAGAGTGAGCCAAAAATGCCCAACAAGTATATAATTTTAGTCTCAAACATTAATTTCAAAGAAAACTTTCAGACAAAATCTCTGAAATACTTTGAAAAGCGAAACACGATATCATTTAAAGGATATACTTTATCAACTTAAAATCAATTTGATTTGCATTGCCATAAATCACATAGGACATAATGACATTTTTGTAAGAGCTTTAGAGATCGCGTGTTTTCAAAATAGCTTCTGGTATCATTTCATAATTGAGCAATGGATGCAATAACTATTCATAAAACGACATTCAAGAAATTCCTAACTATTCAGTATCTATCATTATCGACTACGTTTCCATAGACTTAGCCTGCTAAACCAGCCTGATAAGGACGGGTTGAATAATTAAGAAGATCTCAATTCATTCAAGATCCTAACTATCACTGAGCAACTAATGCTGCAGCAACAATCTGAACCTCGAATATATTTAGAAACATTGTAATTTCCCGAAACTGAGTGCTAAGAAAGAATAACTTTAAACCATAATCACGTTTTATTTCAAGAGGGAATGCCATTAATGGCGAACAACAATAAATTGGACTGAACACTAGAAACCAACATATGCACTATAACCTGCTGATCAGTCAGGAGATAGTGCGGATCTATACCCAACTGCATAGACCCAACCAACATATGGGGCACCCAGGCAACTATGGCCTAAAGGGTCCGGTCCATATCCGGCCCATAGGATCCAGTTCATCACTGGTCCTTATAATAATCATCCAGCCCGTAGAGTATTTTGATATCAAATCATTTTGATTTCAACACATCCCAAATTAGGGTTCACAATTAACCTGAACGAATAGGTATTTGCTCAAGAGAGCAATCGAATTATAGGAACAATAATTAAAAGAACTGGCATAATAAGAGTAATTGCAGCGAAATATAAAACAGTTAACTATTCTGAACTTAGAATAGGAGCGAATAAATATTTGCAGTATTTAAGGAGAAAGGTTAGGAATACTTGCAGTATTCAAAAGAAAGTTCGGAAATACTTGCATAAACAGAATTATTTAATTCAGCGATATGTTTATCGATTCTAAACTGAGAATAGGGAAAACAATACTTGCATGATAAAATTTAAAATAAATATCACTTGAACAATAAGTGACGTTAGGGGTACTTGCCTCAATAAGCTTTAACCGTTATTACTGGTTGACTTTGGTTCGACTTTAACCGTTCGGCTTTATCCTCCACCTTACTATCCTATTCTCGATACGATCCCAACATTCAGACCTTTTGGTTGGAACTTCGTTGATCTCGATGTCTAATCACTAGATCGTTCCTAGTCCGATGTCACGTCTCGAGTCTTCCGTCTAAAACCTATAGGGTTGAAATACCCTAATTCAAATAATCGCTTAAGCTTACATCAAATTGTCATCCTATTCCACCCATACGATTTCATAACTGAATTCATATTTATATGTATTATCGAAATACACATAGCAGTTATGGTTCACATCTTCGAAATTCAGTTCGGTATTCATTTTCAGAAAATACGTATACTCGTCGTTTTCAAAAACAGGGTAATCGATTATTTAAAAATTATCTTGTCTAAATCGTAGTCCAGTTCATATAATATAATTGTATATGATTATTCGACGTTTCCGATAATTATAGGTTACGTTCCCGATATTTCAGAATTAATTTCCCGAAAATCGGGCAACGTCTCCTTTGTTTATCGGCCTACCCGTCGAGATCAAATCGACGTCAATCACAACATAACAACAACCAATCATCCAATTCACAATCCATACGCCAATCCCAATCACCAATACAATTCAATTATTACTTTTATTCATTTTGAAATTTTACAAACTAATTTTATTCGTTTTCGTTTCATAATTATTATCACAAACTAATTTATTTAATTAATAAATGTAGGACTCAGATAAAAATCATCATCGCCCACCGTCGGCTCGCCGAGGCTCATCGCCGACGGCGGTAAAATTTTGCGGGTACCCGATAAATTTTCGGGTTTCCAACACAAAATTCTACCGATAAATTTAATTTCTTTTCTACACGAATTTATTTATTTCATGAATATTATTCAATTATTTCTTGCAGAAAACAAATTTAAAATAATAAAAATTATGGAATCAAGTAGGCCACACGCGTATACGCGCGTATAACCCAAAAACAGAACACAGGAACAGAGCACCACCACACTTGCCAAACACGCGCCACCACGCACAACAGAAACACAGAAGCAAACGGAAAACTACGCAACCATAACCCGGAATGAACCCACACAGAGAACGAAACACACACAGATACACACAACGACATACACATATGTACACATATATATACATAATTGAGAAGACAAGAACTGAGTAAATAGGATACCGAAAGAGGCAAAGTCGCGGAGCTCGCCGGAAAGAAAAACGGTGGCGAAAGGAAATGAACACAGAGAGGGAAGAGGGAGGGAGAGGTTAATCAAAAGGGAGAACAGAGAACAGCGAGAGAGAGACAAGAGATTCAGGAGAGATTTTGAGAGAGATTGTAGAGAGAGACACCGAGAGAGATTAAGGTCGAGAGAGAGTGAGGATTGAAGAAAGAAATCGAGAGAGAGAGAGACATGGCTGAATAAATGGGTTGAACCCGATTTAAAGAATCTGCCCCCCTTTTATTTCTTTTTTTTTTTTTTTTTGAAACGCAATTCAGACCCGCGTTTTGTAAATTAAAGAACAGACTTGTGAATAAATAAAAGCCAGAAAATTACTTGGATAATTTTAAAATTCTCAAAATATTTAAAAGTTAGTAACATAAAATTTTCATGATTTTTGCAGCATTCTGGAATTAAATATTGATTTTATAATTAAATGGAGTCAGGAATTCATTTTAAATTAAATTAAATTCATACAGCTCGATAATTAATTATGACATTAATCTTCGCGTCCAACAAATCACAAACAATTAATACTACACATCACATAGCTGACCGAATCATCACACATTGGATTTACTTAATAATTTGATAATTACATTTACCTTTTGGATCTGAAAATAGGTTACTTAGTCGCTAAGTAACTGAAAAGACGATACGATTTTAATACCAGAATTGGATAATTATCAAAACAGAGCTTCCTATAAAATACTTTATACGAAATTAAGGTGATAATGTCTCGCCTTTTTAGAATATGGATTCTTATCGATATATGAAATGATTTGCGTAACGAAAATTTCATACCGGTACTCCTACAGGTCAAATCGTAACCCGGATCGAAAAAGTCAAAACACGGAAAATATCCGGAATTACCAGATTAGGTTAGGAAGGAGTTTTCGGAAGAGTTTCGGGTTGTAAAAACGTAAAAACGATTGAAGTCGGACGATTCCCGGCTTTATAAAATAATTTTATAATTATTCAGAAAATAATTAATAATTTCATAAATTATTATAAAATCATCTAACACTCCAAAAATTACCAGAAAAATAACTTAATTATCTATATTTTATTCTGGACATATTAAAATTAACATACTCACATTTTATTACATACAAACATCCAAATATTATTATCAAACACCAGATAATTCACCAAAAATTCATATAATATTCACATAATAATCATATATTGATATAAATAATTATACGATATTTCCCAGATGTTACAAATGCCACTTTCATACAAGTTAATTTTGTACCACATTTTGGCTCTAATCAACCATGTAAGTCACTTTTCACCATATTAGAGTCACTTTGCACCCTATAAGAGTCAATTGCCACCATATATTGATGCAATTAACATGTTAACATCATATACATCCAATTAGAAATCCTTTTACCAACTCTTAATGCCACATTCATACAAGTCATTTTTCACCATATTAGGGTCATTTTGCACCGTATATGAGTCACTTTCCACCATATATTTGTATAATTAACATGTTAACATCATATACATCCGAATTGACATCCTTTTACCATCTAGTAGTTCCACTTTCATACAGATCAATTTTGTTCCACATTTTGGTTCTAATCAATAATGTAAGTCATTTTTCACCATATTAGAGTCACTTTGCACCCTATAAGAATCACTTTCCACCATATATACAACAATTAACATGTTAACATCATATACATCCTATTTGACATCCTTTTACCTCCTATTAATGCCACTTTCATACAAATTAATTTTGTAACACATTTTGGCTCTAATCGACCATGTAAGTCACTTTTCACCATATAAGAGTCACTTTGCACCCTATAAGAGTCACTTGCCACCATATATTGATACAATTAACATGTTAATATCATGTACATGCAACTAGACATTCTTTAACCACCTCTTGGTACCCCTTTTCTACAAGTCAATTTTGGGCCACATTTTGGCTCTAATCAATCATGTAAGTGACTTCTCACCATATGAGAGTCACTATACACCTTATAAGAGTCACTTACCATCATATATTGGTACAATTAACATGTTACCATCATATACATCCGATTTAACATCCTTTTACCACCTCTTAATGCCACATTCATACAAGTCAATTTTGGTCCACATTCTGGTTCTAATTAACCATGTCACTTTTCACCATATTAGAGTAATTTTGCACCTTAGACGAGTCACTTTCCGCCATATATTTATACAATTAACATGTTAACATCATATACATCAGAATTGACATCCTCTTACCACCTCTTAAATCCACTTTCATACAGGTCAATGTTGTTCCACATTTTGGTTCTAATCGACCACGTAAGTCACTTTTCACCATATTAGAGTCACTTTGCACCTTATAAGAGTCATTTTCCACCATATATACAACAATTAACATTTTAACATCATATACATCAAATTTCACATCTTTTTACCACCTATTAATGCCACTTTCATAGAAGTTAATTTTGTACCACATTTTGGCTCTAATCAACCATGTAAGTCACTTTTCACAATATTAGAGTCACTTTGCACCCTATAAGAGTCACCTGCCACCATATATTGATACAATTAACATGTTAATATCATATACATCCAATTAGAAATCCTTTTACCAACTCTTAATGCCACATTCATAGAAGTCAATTTTGGTCCACATTTTGGTTCTAATTAACCATGTAAGTCACTTTTCACCATATTAGAGTCATTTTGCACGCTATACGAGTCACTTTCCACCATATATTTGTACAATTAACATGTTAACATTATTTACATCCGATTTAACATCCTTTTACCACCTCTTAATTCCACTTTCATACAGGTCAATTTTGTTCCACATTTTGGTTCTAATCAACCATTTAAGTCATTTTTCACCATATTAGAGTCACTTTCCACCATATATACAGCAATTAACATGTTAACATCATATACATCCAATTTGACATCCTTTTACCACCTTTAATGCCACTTTCATACAAGTTAATTTTGTACCACATTTTGGCTCTAATCAACCATGTAAGTCACTTTTCACAATATTAGAGTCACTTTGCACCCTATAAGAGTCACTTGCCACCATATATTGATACAATTAACATGTTAACATCATGTACATGCAATTAGACATCCTTTAACCACCTCTTGCTACCCCATTTCCTACAAGTAAATTTTGGGCCACATTTTGGCACTAATCAATCATGAAGTGACTTCCCACCATATTAGAGTCACTTTGGACCTTGTAAGATTCACTAGCCTTTATATATTGGTACAAATAACATGTTAACATCATGTACATGCAATTAGAAATCCTTTTACAACCTCTTAGTGCCACATTCATACAAGTCAATTTTGGTCAACATTTTGCTTCTATTATGTAAGTCATTTTTCACCATATTAGAGTCTTTTTGCACCGTATATGAGTCACTTTCCACCATATATTTGTATAATTAACATGTTAACATCATATACATCCGAATTGACATCCTTTTACCATCTAGTAGTTCCACTTTCATACAGATCAATTTTGTTCCACATTTTGGTTCTAATCAACAATGTAAGTCATTTTCACCATATTAGAGTCACTTTGCACCCTATAAGAGTCACTTTCCACCATATATACAACAATTAACATGTTAACATCATATACATCCTATTTGACATCCTTTTACCTCCTATTAATGCCACTTTCATACAAATTAATTTTGTAACACATTTTGGCTCTAATCAACCATGTAAGTCACTTTTCACCATATAAGAGTTACTTTGCACCCTATAAGAGTCACTTGCCACCATATATTGATACAATTAACATGTTAATATCATGTACATGCAATTAGACATCCTTTAACCACCTCTTGGTACCCCTTTCCTACAAGTCAATTTTGAGCCACATTTTGGCTCTAATCAATCATGTAACTGACTTCTCACCATATCCGAGTCACTTTGCACCTTATAAGAGTCGCTTGCCATCATATATTGGTACAATTAACATGTTAACATCATATATATCCAATTAGAAATCCTTTTACCAACTCTTAATGCCACATTCATACAAGTCAATTTTGGTCCACATTCTGGTTTTAATTAACCATGTAAGTTACTTTTCACCATATTAGAGTCATTTTGCACCCTATATGAGTCATTTTCCACCAAATATTTATACAATTAACATGTTAACATCATATACATCTAAATTGACATCCTTTTACCACCTCTTAATTCCACTTTCATACAGGTTAATTTTGTTCTACATTTTGGTTCTAATCAACCATGTAAGTCACTTTTCACCATATTAGAGTCACTTTGCACCCTATAAGAGTCACTTTCCAACATATATACAACAATTAACATGTTAACATCATATACATCCAATTTGACATCCTCTTACCACCTATTAGTGCCACTTTCATACAAGTTAATTTTGTACCACATTTTGACTCTAATCAACCATGTAAGTCACTTTTCACCATATTACACTCATTTTGCAACCTACAAGAGTCACTTGCCCCATATATTGATACAATTAACATGTTAACATCATGTACATGCAATTAGACATCTTTAACCACCTCTTGGTACCCCTTTCCTACAAGTCAATTTTGGGCCACATTTTGGCTCTAATCAATCATGTAAGTGACTTCTCACCATATTAGAGTTACTTTGCACCTTATAAGAGTCACTTGCCATCATATATTGGTACAATTAACATGTTAACATCATATACATCCAATTAGTAATCATTTTACCACCTCTTAGTGCCACATTCATACAAGTCAATTTTGGTCCACATTCTGATTCTAATTAACCATGTAAGTCACTTTTCACCATATTAGAGTAATTTTGCACCTTATATGAGTCACTTTCCACCATATATTTATACAGCTAACATGTTAACATCATATACATCAGAATTGACATTCTCTTACCACCTCTTAATTTCACTTTCATACAGGTCGATTTTGTTCCACATTTTGGTTCTAATCAACCATGTAAGTCACTTTTCACCATATTAGAGTCACTTTGCACCTTATAAGAGTCACTTTCCACCATATATATAACAATTAACATGTTAACATCATATACATCCAATTTCACATCCTTTTACCACCTATTAATGCCACTTTCTTACAAGTTAATTTTATACCACATTTTGGCTCTAATCAACCATGTAAGTCACTTTTCATCATATTAGAGTCACTTTGAACCCTATAAGAGTCACTTGACACCATATATTGATACAATTAACATGGTAACATCATATACATCCAATTAGAAATCATTTTACAACCTCTTAGTGCCACATTCATACAAGTCAATTTTGGTCCACATTCTAGTTCTAATTAACCATGTAAGTCACTTTTCACCATATTAGAGTAATTTTGCAACTTATATGAGTCACTTTCCACCATATATTTATACAATTAACATGTTAACATCATATACATCAGAATTGACATCCTCTTACCACCTCTTAATGCCACTTTCATATAGGTCAATTTTGTTCCACATTTTGGTCCTAATCAACCATGTAAGTCACTTTTCGCCATATTAGAGTCACTTTGCACCCTATAAGAGTCAATTGCCACCATATATTGATGCAGTTAACATGTTAACATTATATACATCCAATTAGAAATCCTTTTACCAACTCTTAATGCCACATTCATACAAGTCAATTTTGGTCCATATTTTGGTTCTAATTAACAATGTAAGTCACTTTTTACCATATTAAAGTCATTTTGCACGCTATATGAGTCACTTTTTACCATATATTTGTACAATTAACATGTTAACATTATATACATCCGATTTTACATCCTTTTACCACCTCTTAATTCCACTTTCATAAAGTCTAATTTTGTTCCACATTTTGGTTCCAATCAACCATGTAAGTCATTTTTCACCATATTAGAGTCACTTTACCCCTTATAAGAGTCACTTTCCACCATATATACAACAATTAACATGTTAACATCATATATATCTAATTTCACATCCTTTTACAGCCTATTAATGCCACTTTCATACAAGTTAATTTTGTACCACATTTTGGCTCTAATCAACCATGTAAGTCACTTTTCCCCATATTAGAGTCACTTTGCACCCTATAAGAGTCACTTTCCACCATATATTGATATAATTAACATGTTAATATCATGTACATGCTATTAGACATCCTTTAACCACCTCTTGGTATCCCTTTTCTACAAGTCAATTTTGGGCCACATTTTGGCTCTAATCAATCATGTAAGTGACTTCTCACCATATCAGAGTCACTATACACCTTATAAGAGTCACTTGCCATCATATATTGGTACAATTAACATGTTACCATCATATACATCCGATTTGACATCCTTTTACCACCTCTTAATGCCACATTCATACAAGTCAATTTTGGTCCACATTCTGGTTCTAATTAACCATGTCACTTTTCACCATATTAGAGTAATTTTGCACCTTAGACGAGTCACTTTCCGCCATATATTTATACAATTAACATGTTAACATCATATACATCAGAATTGACATCCGCTTACACCTCTTAAATCCACTTTCATACAGGTCAATTTTGTTCCACATTTTGGTTCTAATCGACTATGTAAGTCACTTTTCACCATATTAGAGTCACTTTGCACCTTATAAGAGTCACTTTCCACCATATATACAACAATTAACATTTTAACATCATATACATCAAATTTCACATCTTTTTACCACCTATTAATGCCACTTTCATACAAGTTAATTTTGTACCACATTTTGGCTCTAATCAACCATGTAAGTCACTTTTCACAATATTAGAGTCACTTTGCACCCTATAAGAGTCACCTGCCACCATATATTGATACAATTAACATGTTAACATCATATACATCCAATTAGAAATCCTTTTACCAACTCTTAATGCCACATTCATACAAGTCAATTTTGGTCCACATTTTGGTTCTAATTAACCATGTAAGTCACTTTTCACTATATTAGAGTCATTTTGCACGCTATACGAGTCACTTTCCACCATATATTTGTACAATTAACATGTTAACATTATATACATCCGATTTAACATCCTTTTACCACCTCTTAATTCCACTTTCATACAGGTCAATTTTGTTCCACATTTTGGTTCTAATCAACCATTTAAGTCATTTTTCACCATATTAGAGTCACTTTTCACCATATTAGAGTCACTTTGCACCCCTATAAAAATCACTTTCCACCATATATACAGCAATTAACATGTTAACATCATATACATCCAATTTGACATCCTTTTACCACCTTTAATGCCACTTTCATACAAGTTAATTTTGTACCACATTTTGGCTCTAATCAACCATGTAAGTCACTTTTCACCATATTAGAGTCACTTTGCACCCTATAAGAGTCACTTGCCACCATATATTGATACAATTAACATGTTAACATCATGTACATGCAATTAGACATCCTTTAACCACCTCTTGCTATCCCATTTCCTACAAGTAAATTTTGGGCCACATTTTGGCACTAATCAATCATGAAGTGACTTCTCACCATATTAGAGTCACTTTGCACCTTATAAGATTCACTAGCCTTTATATATTGGTACAAATAACATGTTAACATCATGTACATGCAATTAGAAATCCTTTTACAACCTCTTAGTGCCACATTCATACAAGTCAATTTTGGTCAACATTTTGCTTCTATTATGTAAGTTATTTTTCACCATATTAGAGTCTTTTTGCACCGTATATGAGTCACTTTCCACCATATATTTGTATAATTAACATGTTAACATCATATACATCCGAATTGACATCCTTTTACTATCTAGTAGTTCCACTTTCATACAGATCAATTTTGTTCCACATTTTGGTTCTAATCAACAATGTAAGTCATTTTTCACAATATTAGAGTCACTTTGCACCCTATAAGAGTCACTTTCCACCATATATACAACAATTAACATGTTAACATCATATACATCCTATTTGCCATCCTTTTACCTCCTATTAATGCCACTTTCATACAAATTAATTTTGTAACACATTTTGGCTCTAATCAACCATGTAAGTCACTTTTCACCATATAAGAGTCACTTTGCACCCTATAAGAGTCACTTGCCACCATATATTGATATAATTAACATGTTAATATCATGTACATGCAATTAGACATCCTTTAACCACCTCTTGGTACCCCATTTCCTACAAGTAAATTTTGGGCCACATTTTGGCACTAATCAATAATGAAGTGACTTCTCACCATATTAGAGTCACTTTGCACCTTATAAGATTCACTAGCCTTTATATATTGGTACAAATAACATGTTAACATCATGTACATGCAATTAGAAATCCTTTTACAACCTCTTAGTGCCACATTCATACAAGTCAATTTTGGTCAACATTTTTCTTCTATTATGTAAGTCATTTTTCACAATATTAGAGTCTTTTTGCACCGTATATGAGTCACTTTCCACCATATATTTGTATAATTAACATGTTAACATCATATACATCCGAATTGACATCCTTTTACTATCTAGTAGTTCCACTTTCATACAGATCAATTTTGTTCCACATTTTGGTTCTAATCAACAATGTAAGTCATTTTTCACCATATTAGAGTCACTTTGCACCCCTATAAGAGTTACTTTCCACCATATATACAACAATTAACATGTTAACATCATATACATCCAATTTGACATCCTTTTACCACATTTAATGCCACTTTCATACAAGTTAATGTTGTACCACATTTTGGCTCTAATCAACCATGTAAGTCACTTTTCACCATATTAGAGTCACTTTGCACCCTATAAGAGTCACTTGCCACCATATATTGATACAATTAACATTTTAACATCATGTACATGCAATTAGACATCCTTTAACCACCTCTTGCTACCCCATTTCCTATAAGTAAATTTTGGGCCACATTTTGGCACTAATCAATCATGTAAGTGACTTCTCACTATATTCGAATCACTTTGCACCTTATAAGATTCACTTGCCTTTATATATTGGTACAATTAACATGTTAACATCATGTACATGCATTTAGAAATCCTTTTACAACCTTTTAGTGCCACATTCACAGAAGTCAATTTTGGTCCACATTTTGGTTCTATTATGTAAGTCATTTTTCACTATATTAGAGTCATTTTTCCCCCTATATGATTCACTTTCCACCATATATTTGTATAATTAACATGTTAACATCATATACTTCCGAATTCACATCCTTTTACCATATAGTAGTTCCACTTTCATACAGATCAATTTTGTTCCACATTTTGGTTCTAATCTACTATGTAAGTCATTTTTCACCATATTAGAGTCACTTTGCACCCTATAAGAGTCACTTTCCGCCATATATACAACAATTAACATGTTAACATCATATACATCCTATTTGACATACTTTTATCTCCTATTAATGCCACTTTCATACAAATTAATTTTGTAACACATTTTGGCTCTAATCAACCATGTAAGTCACTTTTCACCATATTAGAGTCACTTTGCACCCTATAAGTCACTTGCCACCATATATTGATACAATTAACATGTTAACATCATGTACGTGCAATTAGACATCCTTAAACCACCTCTTGGTAACCCTTTCGTACAAGTCAATTTTGGGCCACATTTTGGCTCTAATCAATCATGTAAGTGACTTATCACTATATTAGAGTTACTTTGCACCTTATAAGAGTCACTTCCCATCATATATTGGTACAATTAATATGTTAACATCATGTACATGCAATTAGAAATCCTTTTACTACCTCTTAGTGCCACATTCATACAAGTCAATTTTGGTCCACATTTTGGTTATAATTAACCATGTAAGTCACTTTTCACCATATTAGAGTCATTTTGCACCCTATATGAGTCACTTTCCACCATATATTTGTACAATTAACATGTTAACATCATATACTTCCGAATTGACATCCTTTTACCATATAGTAGTTCCACTTTTATACAGATCAATTTTGTTCCACATTTTGGTTCTAATCAACTATGTAAGTCATTTTTCACCATATTAGAGTCACTTTGCACCCTATAAGAGTCACTTTCCGCCATATATACAACAATTAACATGTTAACATCATATACATCCTATTTGACATACTTTTATCTCCTATTAATGCCACTTTCATACAAATTAATTTTGTAACACATTTTGGCTCTAATCAACCATGTAAGTCACTTTTCACCATATTAGAGTCACTTTGCACCCTATAAGTCACTTGCCACCATATATTGATACAATTAACATGTTAACATCATGTACGTGCAATTAGACATCCTTTAACCAACTCTTGGTAACCCTTTCCTACAAGTCAATTTTGGGCCACATTTTGGCTCAAATTAATCATGTAAGTGACTTTCCACCATATTAGAGTTAATTTGCACCTTATAAGAGTCACTTACCATCATATATTGGTACAATTAACATGTTAACATCATGTACATGCAATTAGGAATCCTTTTACCACCTCTTAGTGCCACATTCATACAAGTCAATTTTGGTCCACATTTTGGTTCTAATTAACCATGTAAGTCACTTTTCACCATATTAGAGTCATTTTGCACCCTATATGAGTCACTTTCCATCATATATTTGTAAAATTAACATGCTAACATCATATACATCCGATTTGACATCCTTTTACCACCTCTTAATTCCACTTTCATACAGGTCAATTTTGTTCCACATTTTGGTTCTAATCAACCATGTAAGTCAATTATCACCATATAAGAGTCACTTTGCATCCCTATAAGAGTCACTTTCCACCATATATACAACAATTAACATGTTAACATCATATACATCCAATTTAACATCCTTTTACCACCTATTAATGCCACTTTCATACAAGTTAATTTTGTACCACATTTTGGCTCTAATCAACCATATAACTCACTTTTCACCATATTACAGTCACTTTTCACCCTAGAAGAGTCATTTGCCCCATATATTGATACAATTAACATGTTAACATCATGTACATGCAATTAGACATCTATAACCACCTCTTGGTAACCCCTGTCCTATAAGTCAATTTTGGGCCACATTTTGGCTATAATCAATCATGTAAGTGACTTCTCACCATATTAGAGTTACTTTGCACCTTATAAGAGTCACTTGCCATCATATCTTGGTACAATTAACATGTTAACATCATATACATCCAATTAGAAATCCTTTTACCACCTCCTAGTGCCACATTCATACAAGTCAATTTTGTTCCACATTCTGTTTCTAATTAACCATGTAAGTCACTTTTCACCATATTACAGTCATTTTTCACCCTATATGAGTCACTTTCCGCCATATATTTATACAATTAACATGTTATCATCATATACATCTGAATTGACATCCTTTTACCAACTCTTAATTCCACTTTCATACAAGTAAATTTTGTTCCACATTTTGGTTCTAATCAACCATGTAAGTCACTTTTCACCATATTAGAGTCACTTTGCACCTTATAAGAATCACTTTCCACCATATATACAACAATTAATATGTTAACATCGTATACATCCAATTTCACATCCTTTTACCGCCTATTAATACCACTTTCATACAAGTTAATTTTGTACCACATTTTGGCTCTAATCAACCATGTAAGTCACTTTTCACCATATTATAGTCACTTTGCACCCTATAAGAGTCACTTGTCACCATATATTGATACAACTAACATGTTAACATCATGTACATGCGATTAAACATCCTTTAACCACCTCTTGGTACCCCCTTTCCTACAAGTCAATTTTGGGCCACATTTTGGCACTAATCAATCATGTAAGTAACTTCTCACCATATTAGAGTCACTTTGCACCTTATAAGAGTCACTTGCCATCATATATTGGTACAATTAACATGTTAACATCATGTACATGCAATTAGAAATTCTTATACAACCTTTTAGTACCACATTCATACAAGTCAATTTTGGTCTACATTTTGGTTCTAATTAACCATTTAAGTAACTTTTTACCATGTTAGAGTCATTTTGCACCCTATATGAGTCACTTTCCACAATCTATATGTATAATTAACATGTTAACATCATATACATCCAATTTGACATCCTTTTACAACCTATTAGTTCCACTTTTATACAAGTCAATTTTGTTCCAGATTTTGGTTCTAATCAACCATGTAAGTCACTTTTCACCATATTAGAGTCACTTTGCACCCTATAAGAGTCACTTTCCAGCATTTATACAACAATTAACATGTTAACATCATATACATCCAATTTGACTTCCTTTTACCACCTATTAATGCCACTTTCATATAAATTAATTTTATTCCACATTTTGGCTCTAATCAACCATGTAAGTCACTTTTCACCATATTAGAGTCACTTTGCACCCTATAAGAGTCACTTTCTGCATATATTGATAAAATTAACATGTTAACATCATATACATGCAATTAAACATCCTCTAACCACCTTTTAGTACCCCTTTCCTACAAGTCAATTTTGGGCCACATTTTGGCTCTAATCAATCATGTAAGTGACTTATCACCATATTAGTCACTTTGCACCTTATAAGAGTCACTTGCCATCATATATTGGTACAGTTAACATGTTAACATCATATACATCCAATTTGAAATCCTTTTACCTCCTCTTAGTGCCACATTCATACAAGTCAATTTTGGTCCACATTTTGGTTCTAATTAACCACGTAAGTCAGTTTTCACCATATTAGAGTCATTTTGCATGCTATATGAGTCACTTTCCACCATATATTTGTACAATTAACATGTTAACATTATATACATCCGATTTTACATATTTTTACCACCTCTTAATTCCACTTTCATACAGGTCAATTTTGTTCCACATTTTGGATCTAATCAACCATGTAAGTCACTTTTCACCATATTAGAGTCACTTTGCACCCCTATAAGAGTTACTTTCCACCATATATACAACAATTAACATGTTAACATCATATACATCCAATTTGACATCCTTTTACCACCTTTAATGCCGCTTTCATACAAGTTAATGTTGTACCACATTTTGGCTCTAATCAACCATGTAAGTCACTTTTCACCATATTAGAGTCACTTTGCACCCTATAAGAGTCACTTGCCACCATATATTGATACAATTAACATGTTAACATCATGTACATGCAATTAGACATCCTTTAACCACCTCTTGCTACCCCATTTCCTATAAGTAAATTTTGGGCCACATTTTGGCACTAATCAATCATGTAAGTGACTTCTCACTATAGTCGAATCACTTTGCACCTTATAAGATTCACTTGCCTTTATATATTGGTACAATTAACATGTTAACGTCATGTACATGCAATTAGAAATCCTTTTACAACCTCTTAGTGCCACATTCACAGAAGTCAATTTTGGTCCACATTTTGGTTCTATTATGTAAGTCATTTTTCACTAATTTAGAGTCATTTTGCCCCCTATATGATTCACTTTCCACCATATATTTGTACAATTAACATGTTAACATCATATACTTCCGAATTGACATCCTTTTACCATATAGTAGTTCCACTTTCATACAGATCAATTTTGTTCCACATTTTGGTTCTAATCAACTATATAAGTCATTTTTCACCATATTAGAGTCACTTTGCACCCCATAAGAGTCACTTTCCGCCATATATACAACAATTAACATGTTAACATCATATACATCCTATTTGACATACTTTTATCTCCTATTAATGCCACTTTCATACAAATTAATTTTGTAACACATTTTGGCTCTAATCAACCATGCAAGTCACTTTTCACCATATTAGAGTCACTTTGCACCCTATAAGTCACTTGTCACCATATATTGATACAATTAACATGTTAACTTCATGTACGTGCAATTAGACATCGTTTAACCACCTCTTGGTACCCCTTTCCTACAAGTCAATTTTGGGCCACATTTTGGCTCTAATTAATCATCTAAGTGACTTTCCACCATATTAGAGTTACTTTGCACCTTATAAGAGTCACTTGCCATCATATATTGGTACAATTAACATGTTAACATCGTGTACATGCAATTAGGAATCCTTTTACCACCTCTTAGTGCCACATTCATACAAGTCAATTTTGGTCCACATTTTGGTTCTAATTAACCATGTAAGTAACTTTTTCACCATATTAGAGTCATTTTGCACCCTAAATGAGTCACTTTCCACTATATATTTGTAAAATTAACATGCTAACATCATATACATCCGATTTGACATCCTTTTACCACCTCTTAATTCCACTTTCATACAGGTCAATTTTGTTCCACATTTTGGTTCTAATCAACCATGTAAGTCAATTTTCATCATATTAGAGTCACTTTACATCCCTATAAGAGTCACTTTCCACCATATACAACAATTACCATGTTAACATCATATACTTCCAATATAACATCCTTTTACCACCTATTAATGCCACTTTCATACAAGTTAATTTTGTACCACATTTTGGCTCTAATCAACCATTTAAGTCACTTTTCACCATATCACAGTCACTTTGCACCCTAGAAGAGTCATTTGCCCCATATATTGATACAATTAACATGTTAACATCATGTACATGCAATTAGACATCTATAACCACCTCTTGGTACCCCTTTCCTACAAGTCAATTTTGGGTCACATTTTGGCTCTAATCAATCATGTATGTGACTTCTCACCATATTAGAGTTACTTTGCACCTTATAAGAGTCACTTGCCACCATATATTGGTACAATTAACATGTTAACATCATGTACATCCAATTAGAAATCCTTTTACCAACTCTTAATGCCACATTCATACAAGTCAATTTTGGTCCACATTTTGGTTCTAATTAACCATGTAAGTCACTTTTCACCATATTAGAGTCATTTTGCACGCTATATGAGTCACTTTCCACCATATATTTGTACAATTAACATGTTAACATTATATACATCCGATTTTACATATTTTTACCACCTCTTAATTCCACTTTCATACAGGTCAATTTTGTTCCACATTTTGGTTCTAATCAACCATGTAAGTCACTTTTCACCATATTAGAGTCACTTTGCACCCCTATAAGAGTTACTTTCCACCATATATACAGCAATTAACATGTTAACAATCATATACATCCAATTTGACATCCTTTTACCACCTTTAATGCCACTTTCTATACAGTTAATTTTGTACCACATTTTGGCTGCTAATCAACCATGTACAGTCACTTTTCACCATATTAGAGTCACTTTGCACCCTATAAGAGTCACTTGCCACCATATATTGATACAATTAACATGTTAACATCATGTACATGCAATTAGACATCCTTTAACCACCTCTTTACCCCTTTCCTACAAGAATTTTGGGCCACATTTTGGCACTAATCAATCATGTAAGTGACTTCTCACCATATTCGAATCACTTTGCACCTTATAAGAGTCACTTGCCTATATATTGGTACAATTAACATGTTAACATCATGTACATGCAATTAGAAATCCTTTACAACCTCTTAGTGCCACATTCATACAAGTCAATTTTGGTCCACATTTTGGTTCTATTATGTAAGTCACTTTTCCATATTAGAGTATTTTGCACCCTATACGAGTCACTTTCCACCATATATTTGTACAATTAACATGTTAACATCATATACATCCGAATTGACATCCTTTTACCATATACTAGTTCCACTTTCATACAGATCAATTTTGTTCCACATTTTGGTTCTAATCAACATGTAAGTCATTTTTCACCATATTAGAGTCACTTTGCACCCTATAAGAGTCATTTCCACCATATATACAACAATTAACGTGTTAACATCATATACATCCTATTTGACATCCTTTTATCTCCTATTATTGCCACTTTCATACAAATTAATTTTGTAACACATTTTGGCTCTAATCAACCATGCAAGTCACTTTTCACCATATTAGAGTCACTTTTGCAACCCTAAGAGTCACTTGCCCCATATATTGATACAATTAACATGTTAACACTTCATGTACGTGCAATTAGACATCCTTTAACCACCTCTTGGTACCCCCCTTTCCTATAAGTCAATTTTGGGCCACATTTTGGCTCTAATTAATCATCTAAGTGACTTTCCACCATATTAGAGTTACTTTGCACCTTATAAGAGTCACTTGCCATCATATATTGGTACAATTAACATGTTAACATCATGTACATGCAATTAGGAATCCTTTTACCACCTCTTAGTGCCACATTCATACAAGTCAATTTTGGTCCACATTTTGGTTCTATTAACCATGATAAGTCACTTTTCACCTATTAGAGTCATTTGCACCTATATGAGTCACTTTCCATCATATATTGTAAATTAACATGCTAACATCATATACATCCGATTTGACATCCTTTTACCACCTCTAATTCCACTTTCATACAGGTCAATTTTGTTCCACATTTTGGTTCTAATCAACCATGTAAGTCATTTCACCATATTAGAGTCATTTGCATCCTATAAGAGTCACTTTCCACATATATACAACAATTAACATGTTAACATCATATACATCCAATTTGACATCCTTTTACCACCTATTAATGCCACTTTCATACAAGTTAATTTTGTACCACATTTTGGCTCTAATCAACCATGTAAGTCACTTTTCACCATATTACAGTCACTTTCACCCTAAAGAGTCATTTGCCCATATATTGATACAATTAACATGTTAACATCATGTACATGCAATTAGACATCTATAACCACCTCTTGGTAACCCCTTTCCTATAAGTCAATTTTGGGCCACATTTTGGCTCTAATCAATCATGTAAGTGACTTCTCACCATATTAGAGTTACTTTGCACCTTTAAGAGTCACTTGCCATCATATCTTGGTACAATTAACATGTTAACATCATATACATCCAATTAGAAATCCTTTTACCACCTCTTAGTGCCACATTCATACAAGTCAATTTTGGTCCACATTTGTTCTAATTAACCATGTAAGTCACTTTTCACCATATTAGAGTCATTTTCACCCTATATGAGTCACTTTCCCCATATATTTATACAATTAACATGTTACATCATATACATCTGAATTGACATCCTTTTACCACTCTTAATTCCACTTTCATACAGGTCAATTTGTTCCACATTTTGGTTCTAATCAACCATGTAAGTCACTTTTCACCATATTAGAGTCACTTTGCACTTATAAGAGTCACTTTCCACCATATATACAACAATTAACATGTTAACATCATATACATCCAATTTCACATCCTTTACCGCCTATTAATGCCACTTTCATACAAGTTAATTTTGTACCACATTTTGGCTCTAATCAACCATGTAAGTCACTTTTCACCATATTATAGTCACTTTGCACCTATAAGAGTCACTTGTCCCATATATTGATACAATTAACATGTTAACATCATGTACATGCAATTAGACATCCTTTAACCACCTCTTGGTACCCCTTCCTACAAGTCAATTTTGGGCCACATTTTGGCACTAATCAATCATGTAAGTGACTTCTCACCATATTAGAGTCACTTTGCACCTTATAAGAGTCACTTGCCATCATATATTGGTACAATTAACATGTAACATCATGTACATGCAATTAGAAATCTTATACAACCTCTTAGTGCCAATTCATACAAGTCAATTTTGGTCATTTTGGTTCTAATTAAACATGTAAGTAACTTTTACCATATTAGAGTCATTTTGCACCTATATGAGTCACTTTCCACAATTATATGTATAATTAACATGTTAACATCATATACATCCAATTTGACATCCTTTACCACTAATTCCACTTTCATACAGGTCAATTTTGTTCCACATTTTGTTCTAATCAACCATGTAAGTCACTTTTCACCATATAGAGTCACTTTGCACCTATAAGAGTCACTTTCCAGCATTATACAACAATAACATGTTAACATCATATACATCCAATTTGACTCCTTTTACCACCTATTAATGCCATTTCTTACAATAATTTTTTCCACATTTTGGCTTAATCAACCAGTAAGTCACTTTTCACCATATTAGAGTCACTTTGCACCCTATAAGAGTCACTTGCATATATGATAAATTAACATGTTAACATCATGTACATGCAATTAAACATCTTAACATCCTACAAGTCAATTTTGGGCCACATTTTGGCTCTAATCAATCATGTAAGTGATTCTCACCATATTAGTCACTTTGCACCTTATAAGAGTCACTTGCCATCAATATTGGTACAATTAACATGTTAACATCATGTACATGCAATTAGAAATCCTTTTACCACCTCTTAGTGCCACATTCATACAAGTCAATTTTGGTCCACATTTTGGTTCTAATTAACCATGTAAGTCACTTTTCACCATATTAGAGTCATTTTGCAGCTATATGAGTCATTTCCACCATATTTGTACAATTAACATTAACATATAATACATCCGATTTACATTTTTACCACCTCTTAATTCCACTTTCATACAGGTCAATTTTGTTCCACATTTGGTTCTAATCAACCATGTAAGTCACTTTTCACCATATTAGAGTCATTTGCACCCTATAAGAGTCACTTTCCACCATAATAACAACAATTAACATGTTAACATCATATACATCCAATTTGACATTTTACCACCTATTAATGCCACTTTCATACAAGTTAATTTTGTACCACATTTGGCTCTAACAACCATGTAAGTCACTTTTCACCATATTAGAGTCACTTTGCACCCCTATAAGAGTCACTTGCCTCCATATATTGATACATTAACAGTTAACATCATGTACATGCAATTAGACTCCTTTAACCACCTCTTGCTACCCTTCTATAAGTCAATTTTGGGCCACATTTTGGCACAATAATCAATGTAAGTGACTTCTCACCATATTCGAATCAACTTTGCACCTTATAAGATTCACTTGCCTTTATATATGGTACAATTAACATGTTAACATCATGACATGCAATTAGAAATCCTTTTACAACCTCTTAGTGCCAATTCACAGAAGTCAATTTGGTCCAACATTTTGTTCTATTATGAAGTCATTTTCACATATTAGAGTCATTTTGCCCTATATGTCACTTTCCACCATATTTGTCAATTAACATGTAACATTATACTCCGAATTGACATCCTTTTACATATAGTAGTTCACTTTCATACGATCAATTTTGTTCCACAATTTTGGTTCTAATCAACCATGTAAGTCATTTTCCATATTAGAGTCACTTGCACCCTATAAGAGTC